>NC_091283.1:408688005-408900505 GCF_032444005.1 Ranitomeya imitator | reverse complement strand
GACGACCAATCAGTTTGGCTGCATTTGGCTGGATCTGAGCACACAGTATGGCTCTGAATACCTCAGAATTCATTCGGCTGCTTCTGTCCTGTGTCACATCATCAATAAACACTAGTGACCCAGTGCCACTGGCAGCCATGCATGCCCAAGCCATCACACTGCCTCCGCCGTGTTTTACAGATGATGTGGTATGCTTTGGATCATGAGCTGTACCACGCCTTCACCATACTTTTCTCTTTCCATCATTCTGGTAGAGGTTGATCTTGGTTACATCTGTCCAAAGAATGTTCTTCCAGAACTGTGTTGGCTTTTTTAGATGTTTTTTAGCAAAGTCCAGTCTAGCCTTTTTATTCTTGATGCTTATGAGTGGCTTGCACCGTGCAGTGAACCCTCTGTATTTACTTTCATGCAGTCTTCTCTTTATGGTAGATTTGGATATTGATACGTCTACCTCCTGGAGAGTGTTGTTCACTTGGTTGGCTGTTGTGAAGGGGTTTCTCTTCATCATGGAGATTATTCTGCGATCATCCACCACTGTTGTCTTCCGTGGGCGCCCAGGTCTTTTTGCATTGATGAGTTCACCAGTGCTTTCTTTCTTTCTCAGGATGTACCAAACTGTAGATTTTGCCACTCTTAATATTTTAGCAATTTCTCAGATGGGTTTTTTCTGTTTTCGCAGCTTAAGGATGGCTTGTTTCACCTGCATAGAGAGCTCTTTGACCGCATGTTTACTTCACAGCAAAACCTTCCAAATGCAAGCACCATACTTCAAATCAATTCCAGGACTTTTATCTGCTTAATTGAGAATGACATAACGAATGGATTGCCCACACCTGTCCATGAAATAGCCTTGGAGTCAATTGTCCAATTACTTTTGGTCCCATTAAAAGCAGGGTGGCACATGTTAAGGAGCTGAAACTCCTAAACCCTTCATCCAATTTTAATGTGGATACCTTCAAATGAAAGCTGAAATTCTGAACTTCAACTGCATCTGAATTGTTTTGCTTAAAATTCATTGTGGTAAAGTCTATAACCAAAATTAGAAAAATGTTGTCTCTGTCCAAATATATATGGACCTAACTGTAGCTATGGGATAGGTTTTTATGTTTTATTAATTTAGTAAAAAAAATTAATTAAGGTAATCTTTTGCAAACAATTGGGCAACGACTAAACTTGTTTTGCACCCACTCTTCATTGTAGATTTCCTTGTTCTGCAAATCTGCCAAGTCTGTGACATCATCACTGGAAGAACAGCCTTAAGATTAGACAAGGGGCTCATGACATCAGTCACAATAGTACAATGTAAAGGCTGCTCTATGTTATACCATATTACAGGGCTTAAAACAAAAAGAAAATACGGTAGCATCTAACTGGATCCTGCTGATCGAAGAAGTAGAGAAAATCGATTTGAATGTCACATGTCCTTTTACATCTAATGGTTTCTGTTGAACTGTATTTTCTTTACAGAGTAAAGCATTGAAAAATGACACCCTTAGGAGTAGGTTGCGTCTGGTATTGCAACTCCTTTTAATTTAAAATGTACCTATCGTTTAAGTTAAAATGTAGGCATTTATGCTGCATTTTAACCAGTTCTCCCCTACGTAAGCTCTATCTCTAAGTTTCACTTGTATCTGAACTAGTGGGCGAAGACTTGCTGCTATACACAGCACTTACAGACATGAAGGGTTCTTGCTTTTCTGTCTCTTTGTGTATCTGCAGCCATTTGGAGGACATTATACAGCAGTACTGAGTAGTGCAACTGGGAAGCCAGCTATGGGAGTACATGGACACTTTCTAGAGAGGTAAAGAAAGTGTGTGTGTGTGTGCGTGTGTGAGTGTGTGAGTGTCATTCATGCTGCTCATCCGTCTTCTTTCTCTCAATACAGAGACTTCAATAGGCAACTGTAATCTGATTTTTACAGTTTTGAAAGTTGAATAGTTTTCTTAATGATGAGCACGAGAAGCAAAGGTAGAAGTGGCTTAAAAGTGGAGGAAGAAGCAGTCTTGAGAAGTGTAGCTGAGAATCCAGCTCTGGGTAAAGGTAAACACTTTCCTGAAATCTGACGAAATTGTGTGTTTTTCTGCCTCTCTCTTTCACTCTGCTCATGCCTCCTCCTTCTATCTCTCCAGAGACTTCGATAGGCATCTGTGATCTTATTTTAAAAGTTTGTATGGTTATGATAAGTTCAGGAAGGGGAAGAAGTGGCTCAAAAGTAAAGAAAGAAGCACATGTACTTTTGATTTTTGAACAGTGGCAGTGAGCATTAAAGTGAATATGGGTGAGATGCAATAGCAGATGAAGTTCATGGACAGGAGTGGCCCTATTTTTAAGAAAAGGGAAAAAAAAGCTGGAACAATCTTAAACATGTTTATAAAATTTCAATGCAAATTACATTCATAAATATTAATTGAAATATGTATATATATATTCATATAAAAGCAAATCATTTAGATAGAACTATCTGAAAAATGAAGTACTAAATCACGTCATGTACAGAGCAGTTTCATATCCTCTTAGATTTATGTATTTGGAAATCCGATGAAAATGAAAATTAATAAAAAAGGTATTATGCCCTGGATAACAGACGAGGCAGAAGCATTAATAATAATGCTAAATCATATAAGCCCATATTTATTAAGCAGTTTAAAAGAAAACTTAGTTTCAAATGATGACTTACAACAAATTTATGGTAAAATTTGAAAAGTGACTATAAAAGTGAGACAATCTCTAATTTATTAGGTTATAAAATAAAGTATTAGGACATTTCAAAAATGCTAAAATATCGTCTAATCATTGAATATTTATTAGATCGATGTGGGGTCCAAAGAGCAAGACTGTGATCAGGAAGAGATGAATGGAGTGGTTGGTAAAGGTCAGTGTTAGGTTGGGTCTAAGTCAAAGGCGGTAATGAAGAATGAGACGATGAGCAAAGCTGCAGGGTGAACACGCAAGCAACCTGGACCAGTGTTGTGAATTCCGCTCTTGGGCTCCCTCTGGTGGTTGTAAGTGGCACTTTTGTGAGTTCTGCTCTTGGGTTCCCTCTTGTTGTTCCAAGTGGTATGGCTTCTCCTTGGATTTAGCTGTCAGCAGCTGCTTCTACTGATTGTCTTTTCTGCTCGGCTATTTATGTCTGGCTCTTTCCTTCAGCCAGTGCCACTTGTAAATGGTTCCTGGTTGGATTCACATCTCTTTGATTTCCTTGTTATCCTGACCAGTTCAGCAAAGCTAAGTTCTTGCTTGCTCTTTTCTGTCCACAGATTGTGGACTTATCCGTTCTGTGCTTTCTATGTTTGTCCAGCTTATCAGCATGAATTATCTCTGTGTTGCTGGAAGCTCTGGGAAGCAGATTTACCCTCCACACCTTTAGTCAGGTGTGGAGATTTTTGTAGTGTTTTATACTGACCGCACAGTATTCCATCCTGTCCTATTTACTGTATCTAGCTAGACTGGCCTCCTGTGCTCATCCTGGTTTCATTCTGTGTATGTCTTTTCCCTCTCCACTCACAGTCATTATTTGTGGGGGGCTAATCTATCCTTTGGGGATTTTCTCTGAGGCAAGATAGTTTTCCTGCTTCTATCTTTAGGGGTAGTTAGCTCTTAGGCTGTGACGAGGTGCCTAGGGAGAGTTAGGAGCATCCCACGGCTACTTCTAGTGTTGTGTTGAGCTTAGGGACTGCGGTCAGTACAGATACCACTTCCTTCAGAGCTCGTTCCATGTTGCTCCTAAACCACCAGATCATAACAGACCAGAGAAAGATATGAGAGAGGGATGTATATCATTTGCCAAATAACGGTATAAATTAGGTAATGAAAAAGAGCCAGTACTTGGTCATTTCAGCTTATTCTCTAGTGCCCTCCCAGTAAGTGCATACAGCAAACATACAAAACAAAGCTGTGCGTAGTGGAGTCACAGCCAGTGAGGTTTAACCTATTTCTCATTATTGTTAGTCCGAAATTATATATATGTATTTAGAGTTTCTGTCACAAATCCAAAAACGTTTTGGTTCTTTTGATTCCTATGAAAATAGTCCCTTTTGACGAGTAAAGGGGAGAAAGCTGCTGCCAGATATCTATGGCAGCTGTTTATCTTAGATGCTTTTTTTTTTTTTTCATTGCCGAATCCTTACAAAACATGTTGGAGGAGGGTCAGGACCCCTATACACATAGGATGGGCTTTTCTTGCTAAAATTGGCAGGTTCAGTCAACTAGTGTGTTTGAGACATTTAAAGACCCCATATGCATTAGAATAACATCACCTAAAACTGCTGATATTGGTGGATCAGTGGAAATTCTAATGTGTACCTCCCGGTTCTCCCCAACGTCATCTGAGATAAGGATTCGGCATGTCCGAATTTGGACAGATAAGTTGCCAACAGAGGAGTCTTGCAGTGGCTCAGGAGCATTCAACAGAGCAAGCACTCCTGTGAATGGAGGAGTTGGGAGAGATGTTTGCCGACCAAACCATTGTTTGACTAAAGGTACTGTCACACTAGACGATATCGCTAGCGATCCGTGACGTTGCAGCGTCCTCGCTAGCGATATCGTCCAGTGTGACAGGCAGCAGCGATCAGGCCCCTGCTGGGAGATCGCTGGTCGGAGAAGAAAGTCCAGAACTTTATTTCGTCGCTGGACTCCCCGTAGACATCGCTGAATCGGCGTGTGTGACACCGATTCAGCGATGTCTTTGCTGGTAACCAGGGTAAACATCGGGTAACTAAGCGCAGGGCCGCGCTTAGTAACCCGATGTTTACCCTGGTTACCATCCTAAAAGTAAAAAAACAAACAGTACATACTTACCTACAGCCGTCTGTCCTCCAGCGCTGTGCTCTGCTCTCCTCCTGCTCTGGCTGTGAGCGTCGGTCAGCCGGAAAGCAGAGCAGTGACGTCACCGCTCTGCTTTCTGGCTGCCCGGTGCTCACAGCCAGACCAGAGAAGCAGAGCGCCGAGGACAGACAGCGGTAGGTAAGTATGTAGCGTTTGTTTTTTTACTTTTTAGGATGGTAACCAGGGTAAACATCGGGTTACTAAGCGCGGCCCTGCGCTTAGTTACCCGATGTTTACCCTGGTTACCGGGGACCTCGGGATCGTTGGTCGCTGGAGAGCTGTCTGTGTGACAGCTCTCCAGCGACCAAACAGCGACGCTGCAGCGATCCGGATCGTTGTCGGTATCGCTGCAGCGTCGCTATGTGTGACGGTACCTTAACATCAATCTTAAATGTATGAGCAGGATCGGCTCATGCTATAGCCAGAACAGCCATAATCAGCTGATTACCATGACTGCTTTATTATGACAAGGGTTTGTCCATTTGCAGTTAATTTCTTTAAGGAAAAACCTAATCAAATGAAATTTGACTAAAAACTGAAGAAATAGATTAAGATGTGATTTCACCATGCTAAACAAATATTCGAGAAAATCGATGTGAACAGTCCTTGTCCTTGGTCCACGTCAGCGCTCACTGGCCTTGGACAGGAGTCTCTCAAATTTCCTGAGCTTGCAGTTCTCAAATTCAGTCAGGAAACGTGTGGATGAGATTTCTGAAAGCTCATAGCTTCTGCTGGTACTGTAAAACACAGCTTCTTATTTGTATAAAAAAAGCTACAAAAAGGCTGGTGTGAACATAGCCTAAGGAAATTTTCGCAGCTGTTGTCCTTGGCCGGGGAGCACTTATCTAGACCATGGACTGGGATAGTTCCTATTTTTAAGCCTCGTTAAAGTGTGACATCATGCCTCTACAGATTGTTTTTTAAGGAATGGTGTCAACAATGTGTTTTGTAAGTTATCCAGAATGTGTGAGTTTTAGAGGGTCAAGACAAGGTGACCTGTTTATTACATAGTAGTAACCGCTGAGCAGGAGAAGCTGTTGTATTGGTGGAATTTTGGGAGCTGTCCTGAAACTGCTCTAACTAAACACCCATTAACCTTGGCACCTCCTGGTCCTTCCTTATCATATCTTCTTCTTCTTCTGAGTGATAGATGTTTTTCTGAAATAATTGTTGGAAGCGACAATCCTACAAGTCACAGTCAACCTTTTAACGAGTCTTGCAATATGACTTAGGATAAAAGCCAAATCAGAATCTCAATTTGCAGACATGGTGTTTTGGGCTGTTATAATGAAAAACATACGTTCCCTCACAAATTCCTTTGAGTCCTGTTCTGACCCTGCTCCGTTTCCCTGCTGGTCCCTACTACCTCGTCCGTGTTTTACACAATGGAAATTGCTAGAAATGTCCACTCTGCCCATCACTGGCTGAGGGGGTTCACGTGTGTGAAAGGACACTGGTTAAGGGGGCATTCCTGTTATTTCTTATATCAGTCAAGTTGGGATCAAGGGATAAAGATCGACAGAGACTGAGTAAGCTTCGGAATGGAAGCTGAGATAGATCGATGAGGGTATATTTTATTTAATTTTGTTGAAACCTGTGCAAATCCTTTGAAACAAAATTGTGTTATTCCATGGACAATCCATTTTAGTAGCCTGAAATCCAAGTGTAGTTGATCTCACAAGTTACGTAAAGAGGAGATTTAACCTTTTTTAGCAAAATAAAATGGCTACATCATGAAATCACAGCTGCAGAACTGAGTTATACATAGTTTTTATTGTTTCATTTCTTGTCATCTCCATTATGGAGATTTTTGATTGTAAAGTTTAGGTTATAATTTATGACATGTCCAACTGGGTGTTACCAGAGATTCTTCTCTAAGGGAAGTACTTTGTTCCCTCCATGACATTGTCCAATCATAAACAGGAGGTGTCATGCAGGAAAAAAGAACATGCCCTCTACTTAGTCCTGATCTCTGCAGCAGAGCTGAGTGTGTTTACAAACTTCTCCAGCTTTCAGCTCTGATCCTCCCTCCACACTTGATGGGAGATCTGGAAGTGTTTATAATCTCGTTAATCTCTGCTACTTTCTCCCTTCCCCACATTGACTGCAATGAGAGGAGATTTGGAAATGTTTGTAATGACATCAAGCTCGGCTATTTTCTCCCTCCACACACACTGACTGCAGTAAGAATAGACCTGGAAGTGTTCTGCTCCACTAAACTGATGAAAGATCTCCTTAAAGCTAATGATAGACAAACCCAAACAGTTTGTTTTCTTCTTATGTAGGAGGGTGGTGCTGTTATGTACAGTAAGGAACATGCTGTCACTTTAAGAGACTGCCCCTCCCCCTTGTCTGGCGTGATGGAATGTTCTGCTTCTCCCCTGCCATAGACTGTGTGAATGAACTGGACTGTGCAGAGTGTAGGGGTGGAGCCTGGACAACGTGTTTGAGTTGAAGCTGCTGTGTGCAAATAGCAGCAAGAAAGGACCCACAGCCTGTAATAGAGTGGACTTGTGAGATTTGACAGACTTTTCTGGGTGCAGCAAGGGTGGCTGTCCTGTGTTAGTTGGAGAAGCCACGAAGATATCAAAAAAAGGATTTACAGTTTCCAGGAGCACCTCCAGGACCCAGAAGCAAGGAGAAGACCATGTTTCACGGAGCTGGCAGAAAGCCGTGCGCACCACCATACTAGACTGTAGGGGCCCTCGGGACCGGGTCTGAGTCCCCACCATCACATGAGTTTGTTCCTGTTTTGTGCACATGTCAGGGCCTAGTGTAGGCTTCAATAATCAGAACACGGCAGCCGTGTAGCCTGCATAGTAAAGGCCAGGGAGGTTATACGTAGAGTAGCATCATTATTTGTTTATTGTTTGCATTTACTTGTGTGACATATATTGAGTCTGTAACATTTGGAGCACCGTGCTATTTTACGGACAAGCTAAAGAATGTAAATGTTGTAAATTATCTTTTGCCATTGCATACCCCTCTTTGCATCTTCCTCATCCACTTCATTCCTTGCCTTCCAATAAATCTACCCTTTGTTGTTTGCACCTCATCTTGTGTAAGGTAGTCTTCCTGCACCGTGGTGGTCCCCCGTCCCTTGCTTCACTTGTTAGCCATTTTTTGTCAAAGGAATAAAAGGGGATTTGGTATTCTGGATTTCAATTATTGCCACAAATCACTAATCTCCTCTCCCAATTGAGAACACATGCACACTCATCGGAGTCCACATTTCTGTTACTGTGTATGGGAACTACTCAACTTTCCCCCAACATATGATAAGGGCGATTTGAATTTCATCCCCTGATCCTTTTTGTCCTGCAGGCAGATAAGTTGCTGCCCAATGCATCTGGAAGTTGCTTACTCCACTGTTCCCGTAGAGCACACATGTGATATATTTGGAAGTTGAAGCTGTCTATCAAATGAGCATATGGCCGAAAGGTGTCTAAGTTACTTTTAGTATCTTGGTTTACTAGTAAAAAAGTAAAAAATACATCTGTGCAGATCCCCTCTCTTAATCCCACTCTAAAGTTACAATCACCTTTGTTTTTTCGGCACACTGAGTGCTACGTACTTCGCAAATACACAAGAAATGTGCATGGTTTCAATAAAAGGTCAAGTGTGTAACCTCATGGCTGCTAGCAATTAACAGATTGGAAACCACATCTTAAAATTACAGTAAATGAGTTTACCTATTTAAGCACATGTAGGCCTAACCTTGACTGTGACCACTAGTTTACCAAGCTGTACAAGAGTGAAGTCATTTGGAGGGCAAGCTTTTGTCTTCTTTGGCTTGCTCTTTGACCTGTTGGTGTTCACAAATTACAATAATCCTGACTCTAATTTCCCATAGTCTAGTAAACACGTCCTTATCACTAGTCAGGGGATTAGCAGGGGGTTTATGTTAGATTTAGCACACTGTGCAAAGGAGACAGGCTGGAGTTGTAGGAGGGATGTCTATAGATAAGAATTGCTCCTCATGGCTTTTTTTGATAAGGGTCTATTGATGGGTGCTTTCTAATCTGAGGTTTGGTCCTAGACATTAACTTCTTACTAAAGACAAAGATAAAAAAGGGCTTATACATTTACCAGATATGATATGCCTTCCTTCAGAACCAAGTTTATCATCAAAAGCAAAAAGCGACAAAACGTCACAAGTCAAGGTCTCGACTAGTGGCAGAAATAGTCTTTTTTTAATTCTACTATTTATCTGATAGAAGCTATACAAATTATCTTGGCATGAAATTAATTTTACAGTCCACCCATACACTCTCAGGGAAAAATCTGGAAACCTGCAAAAATTTTAGGTCGTCATCTGCCTGGTCAAAATTGGTGACTTCAGCCAACTTTAATGCAACATGTATGGGGGGCCTTCCGTGTTCCATGCAGTGCTTGTTTGTGTAGGAACATCTAAGTTTATGGCTCTTGTTCTTGCCCGGTAATTTATTTGGACTGATGTTTGAATCAAAGGGCCAAAAGTGAAGATCGCCAAGGAGAACTGCATCACATTTATTAAAAAGCTCATGGCTCTTAATAAAATAGTGCACCTTTTTATGTCTTAAAGGCTTGTCCAAGGCTCACTCCAATCTCACTTAAAAACTCTGAAAGCACCATGGATGGGGGGGTGGAATTTTGCTAAATGATGTATACTCTTCTGCCTTCAGCCTCGTGATTCCCGTACATGACAGTCAACATCTTTGATTGGCGGAGTAGTCAAGTGACAAGATTGACGTGCCATTAGATACTTTTCAGATAATTAGTCACCTAACCACTGCAGTCAATCATAGGTCTGTGACATTAGAACAGTGACATCATGGCTTCTGGTAAAAATAAAGAAGATCTGAGGCACCAGACATTCTCCTCCAAGTGACTTCTTTATTGGTTACTGCATACAAAAGGAAAAACTTACAAGCAACGTTTCGGCCGCGTGGGGCCTTTGTTAAGCCATATATAGTAAGAAGTATACATATTTGGCTTGAAAAAGGCCACAACCTTGTGTGTATCTTTACTTTTTGCATGCGGTAACCAATAAAGAGGTTTCTTGGAGGAAACCATTTGGTACCTTGGAACTTCTTTATTTTTACCAGAAGCCATGATGTCACCATTCTCCTTTCACAGGACTATGATTGTCTGCAGTGGTTAGATGACTAGTTATCTGAGAAGTATCTGATGGCTCTTCAATCTTGTCACTTGACTTCTGCAGCCAATCAAAGGCGTTGGTGGTCATGTGTTAGAAGAACACGCCAGTGCAGACCACTGACTGCAAGGACTACAGAGTGGTTCATGGGAATATACATCTTTTCAAACCATCACTTTCGATGCCAGTGCAGCCTTCCCGGAATCCACAGCAAATGAGTATATCTCATTTTGATATTTTGACCCCATACATGGTGCCTTTGGAGTTTTGTTGAGTCCAGAAAGCCCCTTCAAACCAAGAAAATGAAAGCTATGCTATCTTTGAGTAGTTTTTCACCACTTTTATTTTACTGTTCATGATATCACCAAATTTTTGGGCACTTTTTAAAGTGATGAGAGAAATCCAGTACCTTAAAATGTTTAAGTGGGAATTTAAGAGACTTTTGCAGCCGAGATGTTTCATTCTCATGGTTTTTCCAAAGCATTGGAAAATCCTTTTATTGCTTTTTGGTTCTCCTTGATATTTTTGTTGGATGAAGTTGCATCTGATTATATCATACCTGTATTCCATTCCCACAGTAACAATGTTACCCCTTTAAGTCCCAGTAATGTAGACAGTCTAACAGTGCGCCATACAGAAGTGATAACAACTGTACCTTGTCGACAGCCTAAGTGTTGACAGATCCTATTTGCACGTGTCCATAAATGATAAATGATGACAACTTCACTCTGTCCACTTGTCAATCTGTCCCTCAACTATATTTACAGAATCATCAAAAAAGCTCTAAGATTGTAACACAAATGGGTTTGTACCATCATGTTGGGTTCACCCACAAATTAATGGTAATACAAAGAGTTTCTAAGCACAGTTTTGGTGATTGCTCACAAAGATGCAGTAGTTATATGGTAACTGTTGTATCAACAAACTGTGCAAAACAATTCAAGCGATCTCCATGAATAAGCAACGTCTTCTCCTGAAGATTTTCTTCACTTTGAAATACTGCTAAACTCCATGCTGTTCAACCCAAAGACTGCCTGCTCACTCTGGAATCACTTTATAATTCACTACTAAGATATTTGGGTTTATGAAAATTGTTTCAAATCCAGTTATTGATTCTTATGCTTTTTTATGCCTAGGTTTAAAAGAACATTTTTACTTTTAACGATCACGTATGGATTTTGCACAAAATGCACATGTAATTCCGCACAGGTGAGATAAACAAGAAAAATATTTATTGTAATGAAAAATGGACACAAAATTATATATAAAAACTTATTGAACGTTAATTCTGCAACTTTATTGGAAATTAATTCTTGCATCTTTTCCTTTTCTCTTCAAAGCTTCTCTTGATACCTTTTCACTTATAGGAAGCCTACAGATCTTCTCTGTGAAGCATCCAGCAGTAGTTCCCCATTATATTCACGTTCCATCTACCTTGGTATCGTCATTCCATCTAATCGATATCCTGATGAAATCTTTGTCCCTGCTTTTCGCTAACCGTACCAGAGTTTTCTGGAATGTAGTTAAAATGGGAGTGTAAAAATGTAACTTCAAATTCATCAGACAACCTTTGTACTTAAAAGTCTCTCGTTCTTTTGGTAGAGCTTTCACAAACTACTTCTTCAGTCCAAGTTTAATGTGGAGTGGTGGTAAGAGAACTGTAGTGTGATCAATTAAACTTTCAGCAACTATGTTTTTGAGTCCAGGTTGCAAAAATGTTCTCGTTGGCCAACTATTTTAGCTCTAGTGAGGAGTCCTATCTCAGCGGTTCCATTCTCACAAAAAGCATGGGTTACTCATGTATCCTTCTTGCTGCTCAAGGAGCAAATTGACCATCCTTGATCCTCATAGTTACATTTCTTGAGAATAAAGTCTAAATTCTAATAGCTTTCCTTCAATCGCACAGAATGTCCTACAGACCCTGCAGCATACTTGCTGCCATTGTGCAGTAGCACAATTTTCAGACTTATTTTTTGGATGAATCAATAAAAAGTCTTCACTTGATCACATTATAGTAACCCAATGTCATTAGCCCAGGAACATCACTGCAATATAATAGAGCACCGTCTTAAGAAAAGTATGTAAGGAATTCATTTTCTCTGCTTCTGTACCATGAAAAAACATTTTGAACCAAACTAGTGACACTAAAATCATCCACCAAAGGTCCTAATCACTTAATTTTACACCAAAATAGGCATAGTACACTTTTTTTTTAGCAAAGTCTATAATGTTCCTTAGTTGTTTCTTTACTACAAAACAACTGCAAATATAGCAAAAGTTGTCAGGTGAATTAAGACACCACCTTGTAGCCATTTTGATCACATCGTACTTCTCTCCCTCTGTTCTAACTGGTACTTCTGAACAATCTCCTAATCTGGAATACCCACTGCACCCCAGAATCCTATGTACTTCTCTCCCTCTGTTCTAATTGGTATGCTGCTGCTTTTTCCCTGACTTTAATTCCATGTATCATACTTCAAATTTACTGAGTGCATATTGATGTGTTCATGCTCCTCACACTTAGCACTATCCTTCCATCTTATCCTGTCTCTTTCTTCAGCTTTGATGCTAATCAAATGTTCTATTGAATGCAATCTGTTAATTGATCACCACTGTGAAGTGTCCTGCTCCCTCCTCCTTCCCTCTCTTTCTTTCTCACCTGGCTTCATTTCATGGAAACTTGAATGGTATTAAGGTACCGTCACACTAGACGATATCGCTAGCGATCCGTGACGTTGCAGCGTCCTGGCTAGCGATATCGTCCAGTGTGACAGGCAGCAGCGATCAGGCCCCTGCTGTGATGTCGCTGGTCGGGGAAGAAAATTCAGAACTTTGTTTCGTCGCTGGATCTCCCGCTGACATCGCTGAATCGGCGTGTGTGACGCCGATTCAGCGATGTCTTCGCTGGTAACCAGGGTAAACATCGGGTTACTAAGCGCAGGGCCGCGCTTAGTAACCCGATGTTTACCCTGGTTCCCATCGTTAAAGTAAAAAAAACAACCACTACATACTTACCTACCGCTGTCTGTCCCCGGCGCTCTGCTTCTCTGCACTCCTCCTGTACTGGCTGTGAGCACAGCGGCCGGAAAGCAGAGCGGTGACATCACCGCTCTGCTTTCCGGCTGACCGGCGCTCACAGCCAGAGCAGAGAAGCACAGCGCCGGGGACAGACAGCGGTAGGTAAGTATGTAGTGATTGGTTTTTTTACTTTAACGATGGTAACCAGGGTAAACATCGGGTTACTAAGCGCGGCCCTGCGCTTAGTAACCCGATGTTTACCCTGGTTACCGGCATCGTTGGTCGCTGGAGAGCTGTCTGTGTGACAGCTCTCCAGCGACCAAACAGTGACGCTGCAGCGAACCGGATCGTTGTCGGTATCGCTGCAGCGTCGCTTAGTGTGACGGTACCTTAAGTTGAATGGAGCAGGTCAGATATGACCTTGGTCAGAAGTGACATCATTTGAAGTGACATATTTTAAGTGTAACATCAGAAATATAAAAGAAATAGTCCAGAAATCAGCAAGACGGTATGACTAATCACTGTCTTCTAATTTTACTTGTCTTTCTTTTCTTCCCCTGCTCTTTAACCATGCTCACATTTGCCCTCACCGTTTTTGCTCCACTAGTCCTCTCTCTCCTTCACTATCACCAAACCACCGCACTCGCGAACCAAATAACTATCTCCAGCTCTCTTACCCCCACCTCGCTTCATCTGCCGACCTGCTCCTTAACTTCAGACTTCTCTTACTAAAATATAATATAAGCCAATCACTCTCCTTCACCACCTGCTTTCCCTTTCTCTGCTCCTTCTCACTGTTGGCGACATATCCCCCAATCCTGGCCACCCCGCCTCATACATCCCATTAATCCTCACCCCTATCCTTCTCACACTAAGAGAAACTATCGCAATCCCCCACACTTAAAATCTATGCCACTGACCCCCACCTCTTCTGCTTCCTCTCTCTGGTGCACTTTTGGAATGCCCGCTCCATCTGCAACAAGCTACACTTGATCCACAATCTCTTTACTTCACGCAACCTTTCTATCCTGGCCCTCACTGAATCCTGGCTGACCCCCTGCTGCACTGAGTTACGGTGGCCTCCAATTTTCCCACAGTCCTCGCTCTGGCAACAGACATGGTGGAGGATTGGGTTTCCTTCTTTCTAAAAACTGCTCCTTCAACCCTATCCAACCCCCACCCTCCCGTATCCTCCCTTCTTTTGAGGTTCACTCTGTCCATATCTACTCTTCCTCTAATCTCAAAATGGCTGTAATATACTGACAACAGGATGAGCCACTGTCTTCATTAGCCAATTCTCCTCCTGGCTTCTTCACTTTCTCTCTGCTGACGTCCCCACCATCATCATAGGTGACTTTAATATCCCTACTGTCACCGGCCAGCCAGCAGCCTCCAAACTTCTGTCTAGGGTTGAGCGAAATGGGTCGGCCATTTTCAGAAGTCGCCGACTTTTGGCAAAGTCGGGTTTCATGAAACCCGACCCGACCCCTGTGTGGGGTCGGCCATGAGGTCGGCGATCTTCTGAATCTGGTATCGGAATTCCGATACCGAGTTCCGATATGTTTGCAATATCGGAAATCGGTATCGGAATCCATATTTAAGTGTAAAATAAAGAATTAAAATAAAAAATATTGCTATACTCACCCTCTGACGCGCCCTGGTACTAACCGGCAGCCTTCCTTCCTTAGAATCAGTACCAGGGCACGTCAGAGGGTGAGTATAGCAATATTTTTTATTTTAATTCTTTATTTTACACTTAAATATGGATCCCAGGGCCTGAAGGAGAGTTTCCTCTCCTTCAGACCCTGGGAACCATTAGAAACCCAATGCACTGCATTGGGTTTCGTGTTTCGGCCGACCCCGACTTTTCTATAGGATCGGCCGATTTCACTCGACCCGACTTTTGAGAAAGTCGGGTTTCGTGAAACCCGACACGATCCTATAAAAGTAAAAGTCGCTCAACCCTACTCCTGTCCCTTACTTCATCCTTTGTACTTACTGAGTGGTCCTCCACAGCCACCCACGTGGATGGACATAAAATAGAACTCATCTTCACCCGCCTCTGTTCCCTATCTAATCTCAGAACCTCTCTCTTCCACGGTCCACCTATCTGACCACCATCTACTCACCTTCTCATCCTTGTCCTCCTCACCCATGTCCAGTCATTAGCACATCCTTGCAGACACCTCGCTCACCTAGACATTCACAGACTCTCTTCTACCCCTGTCCTCCATATCTTCACTCCATGACACAGACAGCACCACCGCTTTCTATAACACCACCCTCACATCGGCCATAGACTCACTCGCCGCTCTCATGCATGGCAAAGTGCGATGAATCAATAGGCAACCCTGTCACAACAATCTCACCAAAAAACTTCGACAAACATCCAGGGTCGTGGAGCGGCGTTGGAAGAAAACACGCTTGGCAGACAACTTCACTGCTTTCAAACAAGCTACATTTGCCTTCAAATTAGCCGTCACCTCTGCTAAACAGACATTTTTCACAAACCTTGTATCTTCATTATCCTACAACCCAAAACAGCTGTTCAGCACATTCAGCTCTCTCTTCCGCCCACCACTGCCACCTCCAACTCCCCTCATCTCTTCCGAGGACTTTGCCACCTACTTCAAATATAAGATCGACCAAACAAGGCAAACCTTTACTGTTGCACCACCCCAACCACTCCATATATCCGACTTCTGTCCTTCCCTAATAACCTCCCTCTCCAACATCACTGAAGGAGAGCTTACCTCCTTTCTAAATGACACCTCACCAACTGTGCACTTGACCCCATCCTTTCCCGCCTGCTCCCCAACCTAATTAACACGCTCATTCCAGCCCTAACCCATCTATTCAACTTATCGCTATCTTCTGGTACCTTCCCCTCTGCCTTCAAACATGCCACCATCACACCCATCCTCAAAACACAAACCTTGACCCAACTGCTATGCGCAGCTATCGCCCCATATCACTGCTCCCGTTTGCTTCAAAACTCCTTGAGCAGCATGTCCATGCTCAACTTTCCTCCCACCTCTCATCTAACTCTCTCCTTGACAACCTACAATCTGGCTTCCACCCCCACCTCTCCACTGAAATTGCCCTGAACAAAATTACTAATGACTTACTCATAGCCAAAGCCAACAGACAGTTCTCCATCCTCCTCCTTCTCGACCTGTCCTCTGCCTTCGACACAGTCAACCACTGCTTACTGCTACAGATTTTTTCTTCCCTTGGCATCAAAGACCTTGCCCTGTCCTGGATGGCCTCATACCTTTCCAAACGCACATTTAGCGTTTCCCACTCCCACACTACCTCCTCATCCTGCCCTCTCTCTGTTGGTGTCCCTCAAGTCTCTGTCCTGGGGCCCCTACTTTTTTCCATCTATACCCTTCGCCTAGGACAACTCATAAAGTCCTGGAAAGAAAAGATGGCCGACAGCACTCACAGCCTGGAGCGCTTGTCCCGGTCCAGGGAACCCACCAGGACCACAGAAGATTCAAGCAGTGAAATGACAGCGCTCCATCCAGGTGTAAAGTCCAAATGAATAAGTTTATCGGTGGTTTAATAAACTTATTCATTTGGACTTTACACCTGGATGGAGCGCTGTCATTTCACTGTTCGGTGGTTTAATAAACTTATTCATTTGAACTCATAAAGTCCTATGACTTCCAGTACCACCTGTATGCGGACAACACTCAGATCTACCTCTCTGGCCCAGATGTCACCTCCCTGCTGTCCAGAATCCTGGAGTGTCTATCAGCCATATTCTCCTTCTTCACCTCTCGCTTCCTAAAACTCAATGTAGACAAAACCAAACTCATAATGTTTCCTCCACCTCACGTATCTCCCCTACCTGATCTATCTTTTATGGTAAAAAGCATCACACTCTCTTCCGCACTTGTAATCCGCTGCCTCGGAGTAACTCTCGACTCTGCCCTGTCCTTCAAACCACACGTCCAAACTCTTGCAACATCCTGTCGCATCCAACTCAAAAATATTACTAGAATCGTCCCTTCCTCAGCCCTCAATCTACCAAAACTTTTGTGCATGCCATCATTTTCTCTCGCCTCGACTACTGCAACACCCTCCTCTGTGACCTCCCCGCTAACTGTCTTGTACCACTCCAGTCGGTCCTCAACTATGCTGCCCGCCTAATCCAACTCTCTCCTCGCTACTCCCCTGTTTCTCCCCTCCGCAAATCCCTCCACTGGCTCCCAATTCTCCAACAAATCCAGTTCAAACTACTAACACTGATCTACAAAACCATCCACAACCTGTCCCCTCCCTATATCTCTGAACTAATCTCCCAATATCTTCCCTCACGCAATCTTCAATCCTCTCAAGATCTCATACTCTCTACCACACTTATTCATTCCTCACAAAACCACCTCCAAGAATTCTTCCGAATATCCCCCATCCTCTGGAATTCCACACCTCAACACGTCCGACTATCCACCACCCTTCGATCACCACCGTCTGTCTCTTCCCCATTATCCCGTAGAATGTAAGTATGCAAGGACAGTGTCCTCTCCACTCTGTACCAGTCTGTCATTGTAAATTTGTTTACTGTAAATGATATCTAAAACTCTGTATGTAACCCCTTTCTCATGGACAGCACCATGGAATTAATGGTGCTTTATAAATAAATAATAATAATAACTTTGTTAGAAACAGAAGCTTAATCCACCACAATTAAGGTTGAGCGAACCCAAACTGTAAAGTTCAGGGTCCGTACCAGACACCTAGTGTCTGAACCCCGAACACAGACTTATTACTGTACATCCAGTTTACTGTTTGGGTTCAGCACTCTAATAAAACTGGTGAAAGGATATGCAGCCCTAGTAGCCGACTGGTGAGGGTCGTCCATCAGTCCAGAACTGGTGCTGCGGGTCATAAGTACTAGCCACTATGAACTGACGTGCCTTACTGATGTCACCTCAATTCACAGCAGCTGGGTCTCACTGAGTGCAGTGTAAGACCTGGCAGCTGCTGCTGCTCCAGTCTATGGAGCTGCATTTTCTGAACGGAGCTCCATAGACTGGATGAAGAAGATTGGGATTGTCGTGAGACCTCCATAATATGGATTGCGGTGTACCCTGTGGACGCCGCCCCATTACTAAAGTGTAGGCTTGATGTCAGCGGACACTACACAGCTGACATCAACCCCACAATCCCATTACCCTGATTGCCACCACAAGGCCGGGATCACACATGCGAGAAACACGTCCGTGTCTCGCATGTGAAATCCAAGCTCTGGCGCCATCACTCCAGAGCGGAGCGTGCGGCTCTATGTGTTGCTATGCGGCCGCACGCTCCACTCCACAGTGCCGGCGCCAGAGCTTTTATTTCACATGCGAGACACGGACGTGTTTCTTGCATGTGTGATCCCGGCCTAAGAGCCAGTATTGGCTTATCTAATGGATGCTCCTTTTATGGGGCTGCTAAGGGCTTGTTTTATTGGGCTGGGAAGGGGTCAATATCCATGGCCCCTTTCAGCCTTTTAATATCAGCCCCCAGCTGTCTGCTTTGCCTTAGCTGGTTATTAAAAATAATATTTTTTTTAGGGTTCCCCCAATTCTAATAACCAGAAAAGGCAAAGCAGGCAGCTGGGGACTGATATTAATAGGTTGGGAAAGTCCATGGGTTTTGGCCCCTTCCTAAAATAAAGAAACTAGTTCACAGCTGTCTGCTTTCCTTTGCTGGTTATAAAAACAGGGGGGACCACACATTTTTTTTAATTTAGTTATTTGTTATTAACAAGCACAGTTAAATACACATGCAAGGCACTGCTCCACTCCTCCACTTGGACCTCCGCATCCTGATTCAAGATTATTTTTAATTATTTTTTTTTATTCTGTTATTTTGTCATATCCCTATTCACATTTGTTTGCACGACAATTGTCCTACTCTTAACCCCATTTTACTTCCTTTTGCAGCCCCCTAGCCCTTACTGTGACCATTTTACAGCACCAAAGTTCGGGTCCCCATTGACTTATATGGGATTGTGATCCAGGGTCAAGTTCTGGTACCCGAACAGAACTTTTTCTCAAGTTCGGCAAAACCCTCCGAACCCGGACTTTCACAGGTCCGCTTGTCCCTAACCACAACCACTAAATACTGAAAGGAATCATGGTAAGCACACACTACACTCTCATGAACTCTGTCTTGTAGAAAATCTGCCTTTGCTCTCAGTAGCAACTAATCACAGTACAGCTTTCAGTTCTTATATTGCTGACGTAAAATGAAAGATATGCTATGATTGGATGCTATGCATAGTACCACACTCCTTGGAAGGTGGGCTATGAAAATATTCTCAGCTCACAGCAGTCTATCACACCACTGTGTTTGTGAAAAAGCTGTACATGATGTAATTTTTTTTTATATTCTTACTGAGTCCATCAATCAATAGTGTATAGAAATCACCACTTACTGTTCAATTTTACCCTTGCAGACATGTGTTATTGAAGTCTCTGGAGAAGAAAGGCAGAAGGAAAAACATTAATGGTGCTAGAAATGTTGGATTCATGGCTACAATGCTCAGTGCTGCTGTATAATATCATGAATGCTGCTCCTTTCTAGTAAGTGTTTGATGTTAGCCCACAGCTGGACTCATTGCAACACTACTCAGTTCTGCAGTATATTGTCCTGCATGCTGCTGCTTTCTAATAAGTGTTTGATCTCACTTCAGAGCTGGACTCATTGCTATACTACTCAATGCTGTTGTATAATATCATAAATCCTGCTGCTTTCTAGTAATTGATGTCAGCCCAGTGCTGGACAACTCAGCACTGCTGTATAATGTACTGCATGCTGATACTTTCTATTACGTGCTGGATCTCAGCTCAGGGCTGGATTCACAGTTACTCGGCTAACTACTGCTATATAATATCCTCAATGCTGCTGCAGCGTCATCTCAAACTGTTCTACAGAAACACAGTAGAGCAGGAACATTCATGTTGGTGTATACTATGGATTAAAGACATCATAAAAAACAAGCACCATTCACTAGCTCAGACACAACTGGGAATAAGGGAAGAGAGGAAAACTGGAGTGATATGATAGCCATTAACAGTGTTTAGAGCATCACCTGAAATGACAGGCATGCTTTCAACATTGTAACCAGATTTATAACATAATTTACTAATGCAATTTTAGTAGTATTTTAGTGCTGCAGTTTTATGGGAGTATTATGCAAAATATTGAAACCAACATATGCAGTAAACGACTATGGAATTGGCCCTGAAGCAGGTATGGCGACAAATAAGTCTGTACCCTCAGGCGCTCCATGTGCTGCATTATAATCCCTCTATGGTGGCATTATATTGTCCTGTACAAGCAATAGCAGCAACAACTCAGTTTTCCTCTATAAAATAAAAACCTATAAGGATAAAAATCTACAAGGATACAGTTTCAGCCAATTTAATTCCATAGGTTCTAGATTAAAGATTTGTGCTACATATATATAACACGGGCAATGATGGGGTGCATTTTACTGCATGGAGGACTATGGGGTGCATTATGCTATATGGAGAACTATAGAGGGCACATTTTTCTATACTATATGAAGGACTATGGGGGGTGCATTTTACTATATGGAGGACTATAAGCTGTTCATTATACTCTATGGAGGACTATGGGTTGCATTATGCTATAGAGAGGACCATGAGAGTGTATTGTACTGCTGCTATGGGGCCCCATGACTTCTATGTACGCCCCTGCAGCAGAATGGGGGACATATACTGTATCAGGATGGAGTCCAGGAAAGGGGATTTATACCAGGATAAGTTCCAGGATAAGGGATATATACAAGGATGGGGGATATGTATACCAGGATCGGACCCAGTATAAGGGGCACATACCAGGATGGAGTATATATATACTGTATATATATATATATATATATATATATATATACATATGTACCAGGAAAGGGGATATATCAGGGTGGGACCAGGATAGGTGACATATAGCAGGATGGGGGATATATATACCAGGATGAGAGACATAAATACAAGGATGGAGAGCATACATATACCGGGTTGAAGGACACAAATACACATATATATATAGATGTATATATACACATAATCAAGATGGGAGGACCCAGTCCAAATCTTCCACCAGGGCCCATCAGACTCTTGTAGAGCCTCTGGTACCATAGATTATAATAGGTTTGAGTGCTCTCCTTGAAATATAAGGATAGAGCTTGTATGCGAAAAACTAATGTCTGAATGAGCCGTTAATGTTGTTAGGTTATATAATTATTAAATTATTATTATTTTTATTTTTTAAGTTTTTTTAGACACAACGGAAAAATCGCACAACACTTAACCATGCTGTAAATATGCAGAACAAATTGTAATTACTGTGCACTACTATACAGTTTTTTATTGTGTGTGGGGGTATTGTTTTATAACATGATCCTTAACTCATACATTTCCATTTACTACCAAAACAAAAAACGCAGCAACCCTATAAGAATCTGAATTTACTATTAGAGGAGACCCGTCATGGGAGAGAGTCCGTTCACCTTTAAGCAATTTACTCCCTATTGTGTCTTTTTCGTAAGAGAAATTTCCTGGACCTTGACTTTAGTCCTACAACTTAGCAGAAATAACACAGAATAATTGCACATCATTTACCAGTAGTCAGCCTAACGAGACTCATATATTTCCAGGCTTTTTTTTTTTACAAATGGACAAATAATTACGCTGATTCCGATAAATTTTGCACAAGAGGAGAAACGTGTCACGTAACACGCACGGTTTTATTTCCCTATATTCCCAGTATTGTGTTTACAGTGTTAGCAAAGTTGCGAAGAACAATGACCTGTTGTTACAATTTTTTTTGCAATATTTTTCATTAAATGAATTATTAAGAATGATAATTCCATGCAATTTAGATTGTCAGCTCTTGTGGATAGGGGCCACTTTCCATTTGACACCTTGTAAAAAGGTTTGTCCAGAACTTAAGGTACCGTCACACTAGACGATATCGCTAGCGATCCGTGACGTTGCAGCGTCCTCGCTAGCGATATCGTCCAGTGTGACAGGCAGCAGCGATCAGGCCCCTGCTGTGCTGTCGTTGGTCGGGGAAGAAAGTCCAGAACTTTGTTTCGTCGCTGGACTCCCCGCAGACATCACTGAATCGGCATGTGTGACACCGATTCAGCGATGTCTTCGCTGGTAACCAGGGTAAACATCGGGTAACTAAGCGCAGGGCCGCGCTTAGTAACCCGATGTTTACCCTGGTTACCATCGTTAAAGTAAAAAAACAAACACTACATACTTACCTACCGCTGTCTGTCCTCGGCGCTCTGCTTCTCTGGTCTGGCTGTGAGCACAGCGGCCGGAAAGCAGAGCGGTGACGTCACCGCTCTGCTTTCCGGCTGCCCGGCGCTCACAGCCAGACCAGAGAAGCAGAGCGCCGAGAATAATTTTGTCATTATTGGGCAGAAAAGTATTCACATTGACTCTTGACTCAACAAATCTTAAGAGAATGATGAGCTTTCAAAAATAAACTTAGTTTCTCGATACTCTGTGGGAGATGTTTATACTAAATGTGTCTATATGTCACCATTTAGTGGCTGTGATGTGATTTGCTGCTTACAATACTGTATTGAATTTGCTTCATGATAAATTAGAGTCCTTAATTGACCGGAGGTAAAGGTACCGTCACACTTAGCGACGCTGCAGCGATACCGACAACGATCCGGATCGCTGCAGCGTCGCTGTTTGGTCGCTGGAGAGCTGCCACACAGACAGCTCTCCAGCGACCAACGATGCTGGTAACCAGGGTAAACATCGGGTAACTAAGCGCAGGGCCGCGCTTAGTAACCCGATGTTTACCCTGGTTACCATCCTAAAAGTAAAAAAAAACAAACACTACATACTTACCTACAGCCGTCTGTCCTCCAGCGCTGTGCTCTGCACTCCTCCTGTACTGTCTGTGAGCACAGCGGCCGGAAAGCAGAGCGGTGACGTCACCGCTCTGCTTTCTGGCTGACCGACGCTCACAGCCAGAGCAGGAGGAGTGCAGAGCACAGCGCCGGGGACAGACAGCGGTAGGTAAGTATGTAGTGTTTGTTTTTTTTTACTTTTAGGATGGTAACCAGGGTAAACATCGGGTTACTAAGCGCGGCCCTGCGCTTAGTTACCCGATGTTTACCCTGGTTACCAGTGAAGACATCGCTGAATCGGTGTCACACACGCCGATTCAGCGATGTCTGCGGGGAGTCCAGCGACCAAATAAAGTTCTGGACTTTCTTCCCCGACCAGCGACAGCACAGCAGGGGCCTGATCGCTGCTGCCTGTCACACTGGACGATATCGCTAGCGAGGACGCTGCAACGTCACGGATCGCTAGCGATATCGTCTAGTGTGACGGTACCTTAGGAGTGGACACATCTGTTCTCTGGTTAAATGTTGGTTCAGGAGAACCACGGGAGGTCCAATAGCTGTGGCTGTAGTAGGTATGCTGCAATGTCATTGTATTGTGTCAGAAGGCAACCACCCAAAGAACAAAAGCCCTTTCCATCTGATAGTATCTGTGACAAATAAAATTTAAAGAGATCCAATAGGTGCAATACAAGAAAACAAAGCCGGACTTCTTACAACAAAGGTCAATAAATATCTCAAAGATTCAGCAATAAGTTATATCTCAATCTATCAGAGAATCATTGGAATACCAGAACTTAAGAGTGTGTGGGATTCCTAAATATATGTTCAGGTCATTATAGGAATCTGTAAAAACAAATAGCGAGGTCTGTGGTGGTAACTCCCAGACTACCTCACTGATAACCCTGCTAGATATTGAGAGAATCTGCTTCTTCTCTGCTTGTCTTATAATATTACACACCGGCAATGTAGCATAAATAAATATAGTCTTCTGGGTTATACCATGGAATACTTACTTGGATTACATTTAAAATTTTTTGGTGAAGGACAAACAAAATTACTATAGAATAAATGAAGGAAAACTTGATATTTTAAGTGACTTTTCAGAATAAGCTGTCTGGCGTCGAATAACACTATTTCTGGCTATTGTATCCTGCAATTTTGTCCTCTGCAGAGTCCAGTTGCCTCTGAGCTAGTGGGTGGAGTCTAGATGCCGTGATGTACTCATCATCCTGTACACATTACACATAGACATGAAAGATTCCTGGTGTCATGTCTTTATTCAGCACGTGTTCAGTATCTGCAACCACATGGAGCACGCTATGCATCGGCACTGAGCAGTGTAACTGAGAATCCAGAGCTGGGAATAGATAGACACGCTCCTTTTTGCTGAGAGAGCTCAAGGCAATCCAGCTATGTCGATAACCAGTAAAGGAGGTGAGGCATAAGGAACGGTACAATGAAGCTCTTGGCCACACCCAGGGTGCATTGAGGTGCTTAATTAACATATTTGATTAAATTTCAGTTTCTGCAGAATGGAAGAATCTATTACAATGATAATGATAATGTGTGCAACCTGTAAAGCGCTGCGGAATATGTTAGCGCTATATAAAAATAAAGATTATTATTATTATTATTATTACAACTGTAAACAACTGTATTTTTTGGCACTGGGCCAATACATATTACACCACCTACAGTATTTAATTTTTGTGGAGACCATGTGTAGCACACCGGGTTCCTGGTTGTTTCAGTGGCATTGCTTTCCTCACAGGGAGAGTGATGTCATGCTTGGAAGCAAGGAAGGATCTCTCTTATCAGGGAATCACAAGCATGCAACATGTTCAAACTCCAGGCCAGAAGGGGCAGCTCTGATCCAGCTTATGGGTGGCTCCCCTATATATATTCTGGTCTGGAGGGAAAATAAGGTCAGTCAGTCTGTCAGAGAGACAGAGCAGAAGGAACGAGAGGGACCATGCAGCCACGAGGGTGCTGCAGCTCCTAGAAAGAGCAGAAGGTGAAAGCAGAACAGATTGTACTGATAGTATAGAGGAAGTGAAGCGCAGGAGAGTGAAGACCTGGGGGGTTAGCTGTGACTGAGCTACCTCCCTACTGAGCGCAGATGCCAGTAGCAGGAAGACTGGGGTTGTGAAGGACTCCACGTTTCACAGCAGAAACCGTCAGGACAGCTGGATTATAAGTCACCTGTCCACCTTTACACCTGAGGACACAGTAGCCGCATAGAGCCTGGGTCGTGATAGAGACCATGTAAAATGGCTCGAGCTACCTGTCGTGGATTGGCTTTGTATGTCATTGTGAGGGTTTTGAACTGGAGTCTCTGGGCGATAGGAAGCCAGTGAAGGGCATGGCATTGGGGAGAGGCTGGGGAATAAAGGGGAGACAGGTAGATTAGTTGGGCAGCAGAGTGTAGGATGGATTGGAGTGGTGCCAGAGTGCTAGAGGGGAGTCCAGAGAGTAGGAGGTTGCAGTGGTCGAGGCGGGAGATGATAAGGTCATGCACTAGCGTTTTTGTGGTGTCACGGTGAAGGAATGCGCGGATCCGGGAAATATTTTTGAGTTTGAGACAGCAGGAGGAGGCAAGGGCTTGGATATGTGGCTTGAAAGAGAGGGCAGAGTCGAGGATCACCCCGAGGCACCAGGCGTGTGGGACTGGGGAAAGTGAGCAGCCATTAACGTTGATGGATAGGTCTGGTGGAGGGGTAAAGTGAGATGGGGGAAAGATGATGAATTCTGTTTTGTCCATGTTCAGTTGTAGAAAGCGAGCAGAAAAGAAGGCTAAAATAGCAGACAGACAGTATTTTGGTAAGTAAGGAGGTGAAGTCAGGTCCGGATAGGTAGATCTGCGTGTCATCGGCGTAGAGATGGTACTGCATACTGTGGGATTCTATGAGCTGTCCAAGGCTGAAGGTGTAGATGGAGAAGAGTAGGGGTCCTAGAACAGAGCCTTGAGGAACACCGACTGAAAAGGGGCGAAGTGAGGAGGTGGTGAGGGGGAGAGAGAGACACTGATTGTTCGGTCTGTCAGATATGACAAGATCCAGGATAGGGCCAAGTCTGTGATGCAAAGAGATGAAAGGATCTGTAGCAGAAGGGAGTGGTCCACAGTGTCGAAGGCAGAAGACTGGTCCAGGAGAAGGAGGACAGAGTAGTGTCGCTTGCTCCTGGCAGTTAGTAGGTCATTGGTGACTTTAGTTAGGGCAGTTTCAGTTGAGTGATGGGGACAGAAGCCAGATTGTAACCGATCAAAGAGGGAGCAGGAGGAGAGGTGGGAGGACAGTTCAAGATGGACGTGTTGCTCCAATAACTTGGAGGCATAAGGGAGAAGAGATATCGGGCAATAGCTAGACACAGAGGATGGGTCGAGGGAGGGCTTTTAGAGGTTGCGTGTGATCTTGGCATGCTTGAAGGATGAGGGGAAGACACCTGTTGTGAGTGAGAGGTTGAAGAGGTGTGTTAGGGTTGGGATGAAGACCGTGGAAAGGTTAGGGATGAGGTGGGATGGGAGCGGGTCGAGCATGCAGGTGGTGAGGTGTGATCTTGACAGGAGGGTGGAGAGCTGATCTTCTGTCATGGTGGAGAAGCTGGTTTTGGAGGATGAAACCAGATGAATATCTAAGCAGAGCACCACATAAAGCCCCGCCCACAGCCCCGCCCACCGGCCTTCCCCGAAACACGAGAATCTCATTAACTGAAAACTACAAATAATGATTAAACAACAACCACAAGATGGATTTCATCAATTAAGACAATATTTTAATCAGTATAATGCGCCTATCTGACAGTGTCTGTAGTTTACTGAGCAAAAGCCTGCTAACAAGTTCACTTTGAAACAACCTAGAATTTGCAAAATTAAAACTAACTATCTAGGACAACGAGATGTACAAATACGTCTAAGTGGAGGAAGAGGTGGAAATGACGGTGTGGGTGGAAGAAGCACGGGAGGCGTAATCAAACTTTTATATTTTTGTATTTTTATTTCTTTTTTTGTGGTTCTCTTGTATTTTTTATGGAACTCGCTTAAAACAACCTACATTTAATAAAACTAAAACTAGCTATCTAACATAGTAACATAGTAACATAGTTAGTAAGGCTGAAAAAAGACATTTGTCCATCCAGTTCAGCCTATATTCCATCATAATAAATCCCCAGATCTACGTCCTTCTACAGAACCTAATTGTATGATACAATATTGTTCTGCTCCAGGAAGACATCCAGGCCTCTCTTGAACCCCTCGACTGAGTTCGCCATCACCACCTCCTCAGGCAAGCAATTCCAGATTCTCACTGCCCTAACAGTAAAGAATCCTCTTCTATGTTGGTGGAAAAACCTTCTCTCCTCCAGACGCAAAGAATGCCCCCTTGTGCCCGTCACCTTCCTTGGTATAAACAGATCCTCAGCAAGATATTTGTATTGTCCCCTTATATACTTATACATGGTTATTAGATCGCCCCTCAGTCATCTTTTTTCTAGACTAAATAATCCTAATTTCGCTAATCTATCTGGGTATTGTAGTTCTCCCATCCCCTTTATTAATTTTGTTGCCCTCCTTTGTACTCTCTCTAGTTCCATTATATCCTTCCTGAGCACCGGTGCCCAAAACTGGACACAGTACTCCATGTGCGGTCTAACTAGGGATTTGCACAGAGGCAGTATAATGCTCTCATCATGTGTATCCAGACCTCTTTTAATGCACCCCATGATCCTGTTTGCCTTGGCAGCTGCTGCCTGGCACTGGCTGCTCCAGGTAAGTTTATCATTAACTAGGATCCCCAAGTCCTTCTCCCTGTCAGATTTACCCAGTGGTTTCCCATTCAGTGTGTAATGGTGACATTGATTCCTTCTTCCCATGTGTATAACCTTACATTTATCATTGTTAAACCTCATCTGCCACCTTTCAGCCCAAGTTTCCAACTTATCCAGATCCATCTGTAGCAGAATACTATCTTCTCTTGTATTAACTGCTTTACATAGTTTTGTATCATCTGCAAATATCGATATTTTACTGTGTAAACCTTCTACCAGATCATTAATGAATATGTTGAAGAGAACAGGTCCCAATACTGACCCCTGCGGTACCCCACTGGTCACAGCGACCCAGTTAGAGACTATACCATTTATAACCACCCTCTGCTTTCTATCACTAAGCCAGTTACTAACCCATTTACACACAATTTCCCCCAGACCAAGCATTCTCATTTTGTGTACCAGCCTCTTGTGCGGCACGGTATCAAACGCTTTGGAAAAATCGAGATATACCACGTCCAATGACTCACCATGGTCCAGCCTATAGCTTACCTCTTCATAAAGACTGGTTAGATTGGTTTGACAGGAGCGATTTCTCATAAACCCATGCTGATATGGAGTTAAACAGTTATTCTCATTGAGATAATCCAGAATAACATCCCTCAGAAACCCTTCAAATATTTTACCAACAATAGAGGTTAGACATACTGGCCTATAATTTCCAGGTTCACTTTTAGAGCCCTTTTTGAATATTGGCACCACATTTGCTATAAGCCAATCCTGCGGAACAGACCCTGTCGCTATAGAGTCCCTAAAAATAAGAAATAATGGTTTATCTATTACATTACTTAGTTCTCTTAGTACTCGTGGGTGTATGCCATCCGGACCCGGAGATTTATCTATTTTAATCTTATTTAGCCGGTTTCGCACCTCTTCTTGGGTTAGATTGGTGACCCTTAATATAGGGTTTTCATTGTTTCTTGGGATTTCACCTAGCATTTCATTTTCCACCGTGAATACCGTGGAGAAGAAGGTGTTTAATATGTTAGCTTTTTCCTCGTCATCTACAACCATTCTTTCCTCACTATTTTTTAAGGGGCCTACATTTTCAGTTTTTATTCTTTTACTATTGATATAGTTGAAGAACAGTTTGGGATTAGTTTTACTCTCCTTAGCAATGTGCTTCTCTGTTTCCTTTTTGGCAGCTTTAATTAGTTTTTTAGATAAAGTATTTTTCTCCCTATAGTTTTTTAGAGCTTCAATGGTGCCATCCTGCTTTAGTAGTGCAAATGCTTTCTTTTTACTGTTAATTGCCTGTCTTACTTCTTTGTTTAGCCACATTGGGTTTTTCCTATTTCTAGTCCTTTTATTCCCACAAGGTATAAACCGCTTACACTGCCTATTTAGGATGTTCTTAAACATTTCCCATTCATTATCTGTATTCTTATTTCTGAGGATATTGTCCCAGTCTACCAGATTAAGGGCATCTCTAAGCTGGTCAAACTTTGCCTTCCTAAAGTTCAGTGTTTTTGTGACTCCCTGACAAGTCCCCCTAGTGAAAGACAGGTGAAACTGTACAATATTGTGGTCGCTATTTCCTAGATGCCCGACCACCTGCAGATTTGTTATTCTGTCAGGTCTATTAGATAGTATTAGGTCTAAAAGTGCTGCTCCTCTGGTTGGATTCTGCACCAATTGTGAAAGATAATTTTTCTTGGTTATTAGCAGAAACCTGTTGCCTTTATGGGTTTCACAGGTTTCTGTTTCCCAGTTAATATCCGGGTAGTTAAAGTCCCCCATAACCAGGACCTCATTATGGGTTGCAGCTTCATCTATCTGCTTTAGAAGTAGACTTTCCATGGTTTCTGTTATATTTGGGGGTTTGTAACAGACCCCAATGAGAATTTTGTTACCATTTTTCCCTCCATGAATTTCGACCCATATGGACTCGACATCCTCATTTCCTTCGCTAATATCCTCCCTTAAAGTGGACTTTAGACAAGACTTTACATAGAGACAAACCCCTCCTCCTCTCCGATTTTTACGATCCTTTCTAAACAGACTGTAACCCTGTAAGTTAACTGCCCAGTCATAGCTTTCATCTAACCATGTCTCGGTTATTCCCACTATGTCAAAGTTACCTGTAGATATTTCTGCTTCTAGTTCTTCCATCTTGTTTGTCAGGCTTCTGGCGTTTGCGAGCATGCAGTTTAGAGGATTTTCTTTTGTTCCAATCTCCTCGCTGTGGATTGTTTTAGAAATGTTCTTACCTCCTTTCTGAGTATGTTTTCCTGGATCTTCTTTGTTCAAGTCTAATGTTTTTCTTCCCGTCCCCTCTTCTTCTAGTTTAACGCCCTCCTGATGAGTGTAGCGAGTCTTCTGGCGAATGTGTGTTTCCCAGGTTTGTTGAGGTGTAGTCCGTCTCTGGCGAGGAGTCCATCGTACAAGTAATTCACACCGTGGTCCAGGAATCCGAATCCTTGTTGTCTGCACCATCGTCTTAGCCAGTTGTTTGCATCAAGGATCCTGTTCCATCTCCTGGTGCCATGCCCGTCTACTGGAAGGATAGAAGAAAAAACTACCTGTGCATCCAGTTCCTTTACTTTCTTCCCCAACTCTTCAAAGTCTTTGCAGATTGTCGGTAGGTCCTTCCTTGCCGTGTCATTGGTGCCAACATGTATCAGAAGAAATGGGTGGACGTCCTTGGAGTTGAAGAGCTTTGGTATCCTATCGGTCACATCCTTGATCATCGCACCTGGAAGGCAGCATACTTCTCTTGCAGTTATGTCCGGTCTGCAGATGGCTGCTTCTGTGCCTCTCAGTAGTGAGTCTCCCACCACCACCACTCTTCGTTGCTTCTTGGCTGTACTTTTTGCTGTCACTTGTTGCTGTGTGCCCTTTTCTTTTTTGCTTGCTGGTATTGCTTCATCCTTAGGTGTGCCATCTTCATCCTCTACAAAGATTTGATATCGGTTCTTCAGTTGTGTGGTTGGTGATTTTTCCATGGTCTTCTTGCTTCTTTTGGTCACATGCTTCCACTCATCAGAGAGAGGTTCTCTGACACTTTTTTCACCTTCTGTGACCAGTAGAGATGCTTCTGTTCTGTCTAGAAAGTCTTCATTCTCTTTGATGAGTTTCAAAGTTACTATTCTTTCTTCCAGACCCCGCACCTTTTCTTCTAAAAGGGCCACTAGTCTACACTTCTGACAGGTGAAATTTAATTCTTCTTCTGGTCGATCTGTGAACATGTAGCACATGCTGCAGCTCACCATGTAGGTTGTCACATCTGCCATGTTGCTCCTAGAACCTGCTGACTTGCTGTGTGTTTTCCTTCTTGTGTAATCTACTCAGCCAAGCTCTCTTGCATTAATGTCCTACAGGCAAAAATTTGTGCGCCGTAAGGCGCTCGGTTTGGTGATTCTTTCCAAGCAGCTGGTCCCGGCTGTACCCAACGATCTTCTAGCTTAGGGAGACTCTTCGCTTTTCCCAGAAGGCACCTGGAATATGCAAATTAGCCTCCTCAAGCTTGAATCCCTGGTTTGGTGATTCTTTCCAAGCAGCTGGTCCCGGCTGTACCCAACGATCTTCTAGCTTAGGGAGACTCTTCGCTTTTCCCAGAAGGCACCTGGAATATGCAAATTAGCCTCCTCCAGCTTGAATCCCTGGTTTAGAGCCTTGTGGCATAGGTCCAAGTGGAAAGGTGGACGTGGTGGTATAGGTGGAAGAGACAGAGAAGGAGGTAACCAGCACAAATGTTTGTTTGTTTTTATTTTTGGAAAGGAGGCACCCAAATGAAACAAATGGCAAATAGAGTTGTATGCTGGCTGACTGTGGCTGGAATAGTTGTCATGTATTCCAAAGGTATGGACAAGTCCTGTGGGATCCACGCCTGGTTCATTTTAAGGAATGTTAAGTTCCCCACATTGGTTGTGGACAGGCAGATGCACACGTTCCAACATGACACTTGCCGCAGGGCAGACCAGCACCTTCAAGGCATAAAGGGCAAACTCAGGCCATGTATCCAATTTACAGACCCAGACGTTAAATGGGGCAGACCCATCTGTTCCTACGTGGAGACGTATGGACACATACTCTTCCACCATGTCATTGTAAAGCTTGCTCCTGCTAAAATGGACCCTATTACATGGTGGTGCTGTGTGTTGTGGCGTGCTCAAAAAGTTGGCCACAATTCGGCCATGATAACCCTGCCATCGGACGTGCTAAGAGTACCCCAGCTGTGTTGGAGACTTTCTCCTCCGCCTATGCCTTGAACTTCCACTGAGGGAAAGCCAATACTAGTTTGTCTATCAGTGTCTGCCTGTATTAACACAATTACTGTGTCAGTTATGGAAGTAATGATTGTCAATATAGTGGAGATCCAGCTTGGTGGCCACCCAATAATTTGCATAGGTAACAATACAGCCAACTCGGCAGTCATTGTGCAGACAATGAAGAATTTATTGGCTCATCTGTGCCAGGCTGTCCAGAGGCAATGACAAGCTGTCCTCGGTGGGAAGTGTATCGTCTGGGTACTTTGTATTCCCTCATACACGCTAAAATGATTCCCGTGAGCTAATCTGAGCGCCAACCTGTCCTGAACATGGCTTTTTCCTACTCCTCCTCCTACTACTCATCATCATCATCCTCCCAAACTGTCCCCTTGCTGTACAGTTGGGTACCTGGCAGATGTTGAGACAGTAACCCACCCTCCGAGTCCTGTGTGGATGACAGGCCTGATAATTATGCGAATTGGAACTGCTCCTATGCCTCCGGTGCCCACCTCATTAATTATTTTCTGAATTATTTTTTCCATCAGGCATATAAGTGGTATAATAATGCTTATGATGGTGTCATCAGTGATAGCCATACTGGTGGAATATTTGAAACAGCGCAAGACAGCACACATTTCCTACATGGAGGCCGACTCATTGGTGGTGAAGTGGTGTTGTTCTGCAGAGCGACTCAGCTGTGTGTGCTGAAACTCCACAATTGCATGCTGCTTCTTGCACAGTATCTCACAAATGCAAGATGGAGTTTTAATTATTTATTTGTTTTACTCACTTATACAGCTCCATTAATTTCACAGCGCTTTACATATATTATCGTTCCACCTTTTAGGTACGACGCATATCAGCATGTGAGCGGGAAGGCAGAAGTGAGGCTGCAGCACAGACAGGTGAGCAATAGCAGGGTGAGAACATAGAAAGTACACTCTGTCCGCACTTTCAGCAGCAGCTCCAGCATGTGTGGGCAGTTTTTTAGGAAGCTCTGCACCACCATGTTCAGCACATGCTCCAGGCAAGAGCTGTGCATCAAACCAGCTAGGCTGAGAGATTTTGACCATTATCGCACACCACCAGGCCAGGCTTGAGCTTCTCCAGCAGTGCACTAGCCACTTTTCTTTCTGTTGTTTGTTCCCAGTCCAAGACAGCCTGCTGTCATTTCCCCCTGGCAGTGCTGCAGTTGGTGGTGCACTTCTTAAGGTACCGTTACACTAAAGGCCCCTTCACATTAAGCGACGCTGCAGCGATACCGACAACGATCCGGATCGCTGCAGCGTCGCTGTTTGGTCGCTGGAGAGCTGTCACACAGACCGCTCTCCAGCGACCAACGATGCCGGTAACCAGAGTAAACATCGGGTAACTAAGCGCAGGGCCGCGCTTAGTAACCCGATGTTTACCCTGGTTACCATCCTAAAAGTAAAAAAAACCAAACAGTACATACTTACCTACAGCCGTCTGTCCTCCAGCGCTGTGCTCTGCATTCCTCCTGTACTGGCTGTGAGCACAGCGGCCGGAAAGCAGAGCGGTGACGTCACCGCTCTGCTTTCCGGCTGACCGACGCTCACAGCCAGTACAGGAGGAGTGCAGAGCACAGCGCTGGAGGACAGACGGCTGTAGATAAGTATGTAGTGTTTGTTTTTTTTTACTTTTAGGATGGTAACCAGGGTAAACATCTGGTTACTAAGCGCGGCCCTGCGCTCAGTTGCCCGATGTTTACCCTGGTTACCAGTGAAGACATCGCTGGATCGGTGTCACACACGCCGATCCAGCGATGTCTCCAGGGAGTCCAGCGACGAAATAAAGTTCTGGACTTTATTCAGCGACCAACGATCTCCCAGCAGGGGCCTGATCGTTGGTCACTGTCACACATAACGATTTCATTAACGATATCGTTGCTACGTCACAAAAAGCAACGATATCGTTAACAATATCGTTATGTGTGAAGGTACCTTAAGCGACGCTGCAGCGATATAGACAACGAGCCGATCGCTGCAGCGTCGCTGTTTAGGTCGCTCTAGAGACGTCAAACACAGCAACAGCAGAACGATGCAGGAGCGATCCAGTGACGTACTTATTGTTCTCCTTGGTCGTTGCTCCATGAAAAAACATTGCAGGCATCGTTGCTTTTGCTGTCAAACATGACGATACACGCCGACCTGATGACCAAATAAAGTTCCGAACTTCTAGCTTCGACCAGCGATGTCACAGCAGGATCCTGATCGCTGCTGCGTGTCAAACACAACGAGATCGCTATCCAGGACGCTGCAACGTCACGGATCGTTGTCGTTCTCGTTCTAAAGTTGCTCAGTGTGAAGGTACCTTTACTGTGACCAGATGAGGAGATGGTGGAGGAAGCAGAGTAGGAAGAGGAGGCAACATGAACAGATAGACATCCATTAATCCTCGATGGTGGTAGGATATGGACCAGAACGCCTTCTGTCTCTGTCCCAGCCACCACTGCATTTACTCAATGGGCATTTATGGAGATGTAACGTCCCAGGCCGTGCTTACTTGTCCACATATTTTTGGTTATGTGGACCTTGCCACTGATTACGTTGCGCAGTACACATCTGTTTTGGTCCACAAAATGTTCAGGGCAGGGATGGCCTGCCTGGAAAAGTAGTGGTAGCTGGGAACAACGTACTGCCGGACAGTTACTGCCATCAGTTTTTTAAAACTGTCCATCTCCACCAGCCGAAATGGCAGCATTTAAAAGGTCAGTAATTTGGAAATGATGCTCCATGTGCTGAGTAAGACTCCATCTTTCCTAGCATCATCTTCCCCCAAGTCCTCAATCCTGCTCTCCTTGCAAATCTGCACACTGAAGAAAGACGCTGCAGTTGGCAATTGAGTTTCGTCATCATCTGATGTGCTGGGGTGGTCCACTGACCGTGTGCACTATCCCTCTCATGTACTCATCCTTCAACATGACAAGTGGTTGGGCATCAACACACTCAGTTTCTTCCACTTCTGGGGCAGGGCCAGGTATATGAGCCATGTAACCATAGCCAGTGAAGTCATCAAAAATCAGAATAGACTGCTGCATGACTTGGGTCTCAGACTGCTTGACTGATTTGCAAGGGAGTGAGTTGGAAGACCATGGTTTTCAGGTGCCAACCGTGCACTTTCTGCAGTGGACGAAGTGGCAGGAAATGCGAAGGAACTGAAGCCACTCTCAACCATCCAATCTAACACCTTTTCAATATCTTGTGGCCGCAGCATTCGTGCAGCAGTATTCAGATGTACGAAAGGATGCATAACGTCCTGTTGCCTGCATGTACCAGAGCAAGGTGTTCTATTTTGGAACGTAGCAGGTACAGAACTACCAAATCCTCTTGTTGCATCAGCAGCTGCACTAGTACCACCATGACTATGTCCCCATTTGATGCTCAACTTATTTTTGGAAGTGGTTTTTGTAAACACTACTTGCAAAGAGATGGCAGAAGAGTAGATTTATTTATTTTCAACAGTACCAGAATAATATAGCTGTCCTGAAATTTTTTTTCTTTGGCGTAGAAATGGCAGCTAGACTGCTGATGCCAATTATTTATTTCCCAGACTACTAAATATACACACCCATCCCCAAAAATTATTCCTTTGGACTAGAAATCGCAACGATGGCTGATACCAAAAATTTATTTGCACCCCTACTAAAAAATACACACTGGTTTAGAAAAATTATTTCTTTGGTCTAGAAATGGCAACAAGATGGCTGATTCCAATTATTTATTTGGCCAACAAATGGCAGCAAGATGTCGGATGCCAATTATTTATTTGTAACTAGTGTTGAGAAATACCTTCCGATATCCGGAAATATCAGATCAGATTGGATCGGACCGATAATCAAAAAATATCGGGTATCGCCGATTCCGATACCGGAAACAAATGCAAGTCAATGGGACACAAATATCAGAATGAAAATAAACCCTTTCTTTCCTTGTACATCCAGTTCGGGAGGGAGGAAGAATGTGGGCGGTGCATGGGCAGAGACTGTGCGTGTCTGTGTGTGCGGGCAGGGTCTATACGAGCCTCTTGGGGGTCTGTTCGGGCCTGCCGGGGCCAATATGGGCCTCTGGGTGGTCTGTGCGGGCCTGCCGGGGCCTGTACGGGCCTCTCGGGGGTCTGTGCGGGCCTGCAGGGGCCTGTATGGGCCTCTTGGGGTCTGTGCAGGCATGCTGGGGCATGTACAGGCCTCTCGAGGGTCTGTGCAGGCCTGCCGGGGTCTGTACGGGCCTCTCGGGGGTCTGTGCAGACCTCTCAAGGATCTTTGTGTCTGTGTGCAGGCATCATCCGATGGGACTACAAGTCCCATCTGGCGATGCCTGCTACAATGACAGTGATTGACACATTAGCCAATGATGGGACAGTAGTAGTCCCATCATCCGGCTAATGTGTTGAATGTAAAAAAACATACACAAACATACATACTACATACATACAACATACTGTATACTACATACATACTACATACATACTATATACAGTACAGACCAAAAGTTTGGACACACCTTCTCATTTAAAGATTTTTCTGTATTTTCATGATTATGAAAAGTGTACATTCACACTGAAGGCATCAAAACTATGAATTAACACATGTGGAATTATATACTTAACAAAAAAGTGTGAAACAACTGAAATCATGTCTTATATTCTAGGTTCTTCAAAGTAGCCACCTTTTGCTTTGATGACTGCTGTGCACACTCTTGGCATTCTCTTGATGAGCTTCAAGAGGTAGTCACCGGGAATGGTCCTCCAACAATCTTGAAGGAGTTCCCAGAGATGCTTACCACTTGTTGGCCCTTTTGCCTTCACTCTGTGGTCCAGCTCACCCCAAACAATCTCGATTGGGCTTAGGTCTGGTGACTGTGGAGGCCAGGTCATCTGGCGTAGCACCCCATCACTCTCCTTCTTGGTCAAATAGACCCTACACAGCCTGGAGGTGTGTTTGGAGTCATTGTCCTGTTGGAAAATAAATGATGGTCCAACTAAATGCAAACCGGATGGAATAGCATGCCGCTGCAAGATGCTGTGGTAGCCATGCTGGTTCAGTATGCCTTCAATTTTGAATAAATCCCCGACAGTGTCACCAGCAAAGCACCTCCACACCATCACACCTCCTCCTCCATGCTTCACGGTGGGAACCAGGCATGTAGAGTCAATCCGTTCACCTTTTCTGTGTCGCACAAAGACACAAAGAACCAAAGATCTTAAATTTGGACTCATCAGACCAAAGCACAGATTTCCACTGGTCTAATGTCCATTCCTTGTGTTCTTTAGCTCAAACAAGTCTCTTCTGCTTGTTGCCTGTCCTTAGCAGTGGTTTCCTAGCAGCTATTTTACCATGAAGGCCTGCTGCACAAAGTCTCCTCTTAACAGTTGTTGTAGAGATGTGTCTGCTGCTAGAACTCTGTGTGGCATTGACCTGGTCTCTAATCTGAGCTGCTGTTAACCTGCGATTTCTGAGGCTGGTGACTCGGATAAACTTATCCTCAGAAGCAGAGGTGACTCTTGGTTTTCCCTTCCTGGGGCTGTCCTCATGTGAGCCAGTTTCTTTGTAGCGCTTGATGGTTTTTGCCACTGCACTTGGGGACACTTTCAAAGTATTCCCAATTTTTCAGACTGACTGACCTTCATTTCTTAAAGTAATGATGGCTACTCGTTTTTCTTTACTTAGCTGCTTTTTTCTTGCCATAATACAAATTCTAACAGTCTATTCAGTAGGACTATCAGCTGTGTATCCACCAGACTTCTGCACAACACAACTAATGGTCCCAACCCCATTTATAAGGCAAGAAATCCCACTTATTAAACCTGATAGGGCACACCTGTGAAGTGAAAACCATTGCCGGTGACTACCTCTTGAAGATCATCAAGAGAATGCCAAGAGTGTGCAAAGCAGTCATCAAAGCAAAAGGTGGCTAATTTGAATAACCTAGAATATAAGACATAATTTCAGTTGTTTCACACTTTTTTGTTAAGTATATATTCCACATGTGTTAATTCATAGTTTTGATGCCTTCAGTGTGAATGTACAATTTTCATAGTCATGAAAATACAGAAAAATCTTTAAATGAGAAGGTGTGTCCAAACTTTTGGTCTGTACTGTATATAGTATGTATGTAGTATGTTGTATGTATGTATGTAGCATGTATGTAGTATACAGTATGTTGTATGTATGTATGTAGCATGTATGTAGTATACAGTATGTTGTATGTATGTAGTATGTAGTATGTATGCTTGTGTTTTTTTTTTTACATTCAACACATTAGCCGGATGATGGGACTACTACTGTCCCATCATTGGCTAATGTGTCAATCACTGTCATTGTAGCAGGCATAGCCCAATGGGACTTTTAGTCCCATCGGACGATGCCTGCACACAGACACAAAGAGCCCCGACAGGCCCGCACAGACCCCCGAGAGGCCCGCACAGACCCCGAGAGGCTCGTACAGACCCCGGCAGGCCCACAGAGACCCCCCAGAGGCCGATACAGGCCCCGGCAGGCCTGCACAGACCCCCTTGAAGCTCATCAAGAGAATGCCAAGAGTGTGCAAAGCAGTCATCAAAGCAAAAGGTGGCTACTTTGAAGAACCTGGAATATAAGACATAATTTCAGATGTTTACACTTTTTTGTTAAAGGGAACCTGTCACCCCGAAAATCGCGGGTGAGGTAAGCCCACCGGCATCAGGGGCTTATCTACAGCATTCTGTAATGCTGTAGATAAGCCCCCGATGTTACCTGAAAGAGGAGAAAAAGACGTTATATTATACTCACCCAGGGGCGGTCCCGCTGCTGGTCAGGTCGGATGGGCGTCTCTGGTCCGCTGCGGCGCCTCCCATCTTCATTACAAGATATCCTCTTCTGATCTTCAGCCACGGCTCCGGCGCAGGCGTACTTTGCTCTGCCCTGTTGAGGGCAGACAAAGTAATGCAGTGCGCAGGCGCCGGGCCTCTGACCTTTCCGGCGCCTGCGCACTGCAGTACTATCCTCTGTCCTCAAGAGGGCAGAGCAAAGTACGCCTGTGCCGGAGCCGTGGCTGAACATCAGAAGAGGACGTCTTGTAATGAAGATGGGAGGCGCCGCAGCGGACCTGAGACGCCCATCCGACCTGACCAGCAGCGGGACCGCCCCTGGGTGAGTATAATATAACGCCTTTTTCTCCTTTTTCAGGTAACATCGGGGGCTTATCTACAGCATTACAGAATGCTGCAGATAAGCCCCTGATGCCGGTGGGCTTACCTCACCCACGATTTTCGGGGTGACAGGTTCCCTTTAAGTATATAATTCCACATGTGTTAATAATATTAATAATAATAATAATCTTTATTTTTATATAGCGCTAACATATTCCGCAGCGCTTTACAGTTTGCACACATTATCATCACTGTCCCCGATTGGGCTCACAATCTAGAATTCCTATCAGTATGTCTTTGGAATGTGGGAGGAAACCGGAGTGCCCGGAGGAAACCCACGCAAACACGGAGAGAACATACAAACTCTTTGCAGATGTTGTCCTGAGTGGGATTAGAACCCAGGACCCCAGCGCTGCAAGGCTGTAGTGCTAACCACTGCGCCACCGTGCTGCCCATTCATAGCTTTGAATTAGCTCATAATTCATAGCTTTGATGCCTTCAGTGTGAATGTACAATTTTCATAGTCATGAAAATACAGAAAAATCTTTAAATGATAAGGTGTGTCCATACTTTTGGTCTGTACTGTACATACATACAACATACAAACAACATACATACTACATACATACAACATACATACTACATACATACTATATACATGCAGCATACTATATACTACATACATACTATATACATACAGTGGGGCAAAAAAGTATTTAGTCAGTCAGCAATAGTGCAAGTTCCACCACTTAAAAAGATGAGAGGCGTCTGTAATTTACATCATAGGTAGACCTCAACTATGGGAGACAAACTGAGAAAAAAAAATCCAGAAAATCACATTGTCTGTTTTTTTATCATTTTTTTTGCATATTATGGTGGAAAATAAGTATTTGGTCAGAAACAAACAATCAAGATTTCTGGCTCTCACAGACCTGTAACTTCTTCTTTAAGAGTCTCCTCTTTCCTCCACTCATTACCTGTAGTAATGGCACCTGTTTAAACTTGTTATCAGTATAAAAAGACACCTGTGCACACCCTCAAACAGTCTGACTCCAAACTCCACTATGGTGAAGACCAAAGAGCTGTCAAAGGACACCAGAAACAAAATTGTAGCCTTGCACCAGACTGGGAAGACTGAATCTGCAATAGCCAACCAGCTTGGAGTGAAGAAATCAACAGTGGGAGCAATAATTATAAAATGGAAGACATACAAGACCACTGATAATCTCCCTCGATCTGGGGCTCCATGCAAAATCCCGCCCCGTGGGGTCAGAATGATCACAAGAACGGTGAGCAAAAATCCCAGAAGCACGCGGGGGGACCTAGTGAATGAACTGCAGAGAGCTGGGACCAATGTAACAAGGCCTACCATAAGTAACACACTACGCCACCATGGACTCAGATCTTGCAGTGCCAGACGTGTCCCACTGCTTAAGCCAGTACATGTCCGGGCCCGTCTGAAGTTTGCTAGAGAGCATTTGGATGATCCAGAGGAGTTTTGGGAGAATGTCCTATGGTCTGATGAAACCAAACTGGAACTGTTTGGTAGAAACACAACTTGTCGTGTTTGGAGGAAAAAGAATACTGAGTTGCATCCATCAAACACCATACCTACTGTAAAGCATGGTGGTGGAAACATCATGCTTTGGGGCTGTTTCTCTGCAAAGGGGCCAGGACGACTGATCCGGGTACATGAAAGAATGAATGGGGCCATGTATCGTGAGATTTTGAGTGCAAACCTCCTTCCATCAGCAAGGGCATTGAAGATGAAACGTGGCTGGGTCTTTCAACATGACAGTGATCCAAAGCACACCACCAGGGCAACGAAGGAGTGGCTTCGTAAGAAGCATTTTAAGGTCCTGGAGTGGCCTAGCCAGTTTCCAGATCTCAACCCTATAGAAAACCTTTGCAGGGAGTTGAAAGTCCGTGTTGCCAAGCGAAAAGCCAAAAACATCACTGCTCTAGAGGAGATCTGCATGGAGGAATGGGCCAACATACCAACAACAGTGTGTGGCAACCTTGTGAAGACTTACAGAAAACGTTTGACCTCTGTCATTGCCAACAAAGGATATATTACAAAGTATTGAGATGAAATTTTGTTTCTGACCAAATACTTATTTTCCACCATAATATGCAAATAAAATGTTAAAAAAACAGACAATGTGATTTTCTGGATTTTTTTTTCTCAGTTTGTCTCCCATAGTTGAGGTCTACCTATGATGTAAATTACAGACGCCTCTCATCTTTTTAAGTGGTGGAACTTGCACTATTGCTGACTGACTAAATACTTTTTTGCCCCACTGTACATACAACATACTACGTACATACTACGTACATACATACAACATACTACATACATACAACATACAACATACTACAAACATACAACATACCACACACATACAACATACATACTACATACATACAACTTACATACTACATACATACAACATACTACATGCATACTACATACAGTACATACATATACATACTACATACACACAACATACTACATACATACTACATACATACATACATACATACATACAACATACTACATACATACAGTTAGGGCCAGAAATATTTGGACAGTGACACAAGTTTTGTTATTTTAGCTGTTTACAAAAACATGTTCAGAAATACAATTATATATATAATATGGGCTGAAAGTGCACACTCCCAGCTGCAATATGATAGTTTCCACATCCAAATCGGAGAAAGGGTTTAGGAATCATAGCTCTGTAATGCATAGCGTCCTCTTTTTCAAGGGACCAAAAGTAATTGGACAATGGACTCTAAGGGCTGCAATTAACTCTGAAGGCGTCTCCCTCGTTAACCTGTAATCAATGAAGTAGTTAAAAGGTCAGGGGTGGATTCCAGGTGTGTGGTTTTGCATTTGGAAGCTGTTGCTGTGAGCAGACAACATGCGGTCAAAGGAACTCTCAATTGAGGTGAAGCAGAACATCCTGAGGCTGAAAAAAAAGAAAAAATCCATCAGAGAGATAGCAGACATGCTTGGAGTAGCAAAATCAACAGTTGGGTACATTCTGAGAAAAAAGGAATTGACTGGTGAGCTTGGGAACTCAAAAAGGCCTGGGCGTCCACGGATGACAACAGTGGTGGATGATCGCCGCATACTTAATTTGGTGAAGAAGAACCCGTTCACAACATGAACTGAAGTCCAGAACACTCTCAGTGAAGTAGGTGTATCTGTCTCTAAGTCAACAGTAAAGAGAAGACTCCATGACAGTAAATACAAAGGGTTCACATCTAGATGCAAACCATTCATCAATACCAAAAATAGACAGGCCAGAGTTAAATTTGCAGAAAAACACCTCAAGAAGCCAGCTCAGTTCTGGAAAAGTATTCTATGGACAGATGAGACAAAGATCAACCTGTACCAGAATGATGGGAAGAAAAAAGTTTGGAGAAGAAAGGGAACGGCACATGATCCAAGGCACACCACATCCTCTGTAAAACATGGTGGAGGCAACGTGATGGCATGGGCATGCATGGCTTTCAATGGCACTGGGTCACTTGTGTTTATTGATGACATAAGAGCAGACAAGAGTAGCCGGATGAATTCTGAAGTGTACCGGGATATACTTTCAGCCCAGATTCAGCCAAATGCTGCAAAGTTGATTGGACGGCGCTTCATAGTACAGATGGACAATGACCCCAAGCATACAACCAAAGCTACCCAGGAGTTCATGAGTGCCAAAAAGTGGAACATTCTGCAATGGCCAAGTCAATCTCCAGATCTAAACCCAATTGAGCATGCATTTCACTTGCTCAAATCCAGACTTAAGACGGAAAGACCCACAAACAAGCAAGACCTGAAGGCTGCAGTTGTAAAGGCCTGGCAAAGCATTAAGAAGGAGGAAACCCAGCGTTTGGTGATGTCCATGGGTTCCAGACTTAAGGCAGTGATTGCCTCCAAAGGATTTGCAACAAAATATTGAAAATAAAAATATTTTGTTTGGGTTATGTTTATTTGTCCAATTACTTTTGACCTCCTAAAATGTGGAGTGTTTGTAAAGAAATGTGTACAATTCCTACATTTTCTATCAGATATTTTTGTTCAACCCTTCAAATTAAACGTTACAATCTGCACTTGAATTCTGTTGTAGAGGTTTCATTTCAAATCCAATGTGGTGGCATGCAGAGCCCAACTCGCGAAAATTGTGTCACTGTCCAAATATTTCTGGCCCTAACTGTACATACTACATACATACTACATGCATACAACATACTACATACATACAAATATACTACATACATACATACATACATACAACATACTACATACATACTACATACAATACATTAATACATTACATACATTCATACATTACATACAATACATTCATACATACATGTACAATACATACTTATAGACATACAGTAAATACTGTATAACATAGATTACATACTCACCATCACTTGTCATTTTGATCCCGAAGCCAGTGTCCTCTTTAAAAAATATTAAAATAACAAACAAACAATATACTTCCTGATCTGCAGAGTGTCCCACGACGATCTCCCGTGGAGAACAGCAGCATCAGCTGATGCGACCGCTCTCTATGGGCTCCAGGAATACAATGACGGGAGGAAGGTATCGTTCCGCACTGTATTCCTCAGCTGCTGTAATAAAATAGTCCCTAGTCTCACTTTTGGCATGGCTGTGTGGGAAAGTTCCCATGCAGCTTTTGCCATAAAGTGAGATCAGTGAACTAGAGTAACCTCTCAGTGATGCACTGCAGGAGCCATTGTCTCCTGTCAGTGTGTCACTGAGGGTCCTATAGAGCAGTGACATCACCCGATGTCACTGTTCTATAGGGGAGATCATCGTGAGACACTCGAAGACAGGTGAAAAATGGATGAAACAGGTGGCCATCAGGCGCAATCCGGCGCTAATACAACTCTATGAGAAAAAACGGATCCAGCAAAAAAAAACGGATCTTTTTTTTCAAAACTCGCCGGATTGTGCCTGACGGCAAAAACCTGATGTATGAAATTAGCCAGATAGATATATGGATAGAAACATCTATGTATCTATAGATATATCTATAGATCGATATATCCATAGATAGGCCGATGTTGATAAATGAACAAAAAGAAAAAAGTGGGGAAAAAATGGCGTGGGCTCCCGCGCAATTGTCTGCACCAGAGGGGGAAAGCCGACGGCCAGGGCACGATATTTGTAGCCTGGGAAGGGGTTAATACCCATGGTCCCTCCCAGGCTATGAATATCAGCCCGCAGCTGTCTGCGTAGCCTTTACTGGCTATTAAAATAGGGGGACGCAAAAAAAAATGACGTGGGGTCCCCTATATTTTATAGCTGGAAAGGCTATGCAGACAGCTGCAGGCTGATATTCATAGCCTAGAGAGGGGCCATGGATATTGCCCCCCCCCCAGCTACAAATACCAGTCCGCAGCTGCCCCGGAAATGGCGCATCTACAAGATGCGCCAATTCCGGCACTTAGCCCCTCTCTTCCCACTCTTGTGTAGCGGTCGGATATGGGGTAATAAGGGGTTAATGTCACCTTGCTATTGTAAGGTGAAATTAAGCCAGGTTAATAATGGAGAGGAGTCAATAAGACGCCTATCCATTATTAATCCTACAGTAGTGAAAGAGTTAATAAAATAAATAAAGACACAGCCAGAAAAAAGTATTTTAATATTCTTAAATTAACCATACTTACCATACTTCAGCACCTGCAAAAAACGTAAAATAATAAATCATATACTACCTGTCTGCCGTAGTCCAATTAATAATGAGTGTCCCACGATGATCTCCCCTATAGAACAGTGACATCTGGTGATGTCACTGCTCTATAGGACCCTCAGTGACACACTGACAGGAGACAATGGCTCCTGCAGTGCATCACTGAGAGGTTACTATAGTTCACTGGTCTCACTTTATGGCAAAGCTGCGTGGGAACTTTCTCACACAGCAATGCCAAAAGTGAGACTAGGGACTATTTTTCACATTGGCGGAGGAATACAGTGCGGAAGGATAACTTCCTCCCGTCATTGTATTCCTGGAGCCCCTAGAGAGCGGTCGCATCAGCTGATGCTGCTGTTCTCCACGGGAGATCGTCGTGGGACACTCGTGGATTTCTGCGGATCAGGGAGTATAATGGTTGCTATTTCAATATTTTTTACAGATGACACTGGCTTCGGGGAACAAAGTGACAAGTGATGGTGAGTATGTACTCTATGTTATAAGTACTGTATGTCTATATGTATGTATTGTATATAATGTATGAATGTATTGTATGTAGTATGGATGTAGTATGTATGTAGTATGTATGTATGTATGTAGTATGTATGTATTTTGTATGTATGTAGTATGTATGTTGTATGTATGTAGTATGTTGTATGTATGTATGTGGTATGTATGTAGTATGTATGTTGTATGTATGTAGTATGTATGTAGTATGTTGTATGTAGGCATGTTGTATGTATGTAGTATGTATGTATGTATGTTTGTATGTATATAGTATGTATGTAGTATGTATGTAGTATGTTGTATGTATGATGTATGTATGCATGTAGTATGTTGTATGTATGTTGTATGTATGCATGTAGTATGTATGTAGTATTTATGTTGTATGCATGTAGTATGTATGTAGTATGTATGTTGTATGTATGTAGTATGTATTTATGTAGTATGTTGTATGCATGTTGTATGTATGTATGTTGTATGTATGTAGTATGTATGTTGTATGTATGTAGTATGTTGTATGTATGTAGTATGTGTGCAGCATGTTGTATGTATGTAGTATGTAATATGTATGTAGTATGTTGTATGCATGTATGTAGTATGTATGTAGCATGTATGTTGTATGTATGTAGTATGTATGTGGTATGTATGTTGTATGTATGTAGTATGTTGTATGTAGTATGCATGTTTGTGGGGGTTTTTTACACTCAACACATTAGCCGGATGATGGGACTACTTCTGTGCCATCATAGGCTAATGTGTCAATCACTGTCATTGTAGCAGGCATAGCCCGATGGGACGATGCCTGCACATAGACACAAAGAACCCCGGCAGGCCCGCACAGACCCCCGAGATGCCCATACAGACCCCCAGCAGCTTGCACAGACCCCAGAGAGGCCCGTACAGACCCCCGGCAGGCCCGCACAGACCCCCGAGAGGCCCATACAGACCCCCAGCAGCACGCAAAGACCCCAAGAGGCCCATACAGACCCCCGGCAGGCCGACACAGACCCCTGAGAGGCCCACAGACACCGCCCACACACAGACACGCAGTCTCCACCACGCACCGCCCACCACCGACATAATTTCAGCAGCCAATCACAGCCATGCCATTAGTTAAAATGCCTAACAGGATGTGCTCACACTTCTTAGGATCCTCATTGGCTGAATAGAATAAAACTGGCTCATTGCATTATGTGAACTTCCGATTCCGGTATCCGATATTGTAAAAGTATCAGAACTCAGTATCGGAACTCCGATACAGCGAATATAGGCCGATACCCGATATTTGCAATATCGGAATGTTCAACACTATTTGTAACACTACTAGAAAACAAACAGTGGTCCTGAAAAAAAATTTTATTTGGCGTAGAAATGACAACGAGATGGCTAATGCCAATTTTTTATTTGCAAAACAACTAGAAAACACACAGCAATCTTGAAAAATTATTTCTTTGGCCTAAAAATGGCAACGAGATGGCTGATACCAATCTGTTTGCAGCACTAATAGAAAACACAGAGTGGTCCTGAAAAGTTGTTTCTGTGGCCTACAAATGGCAACGAGATGGCAGATGCCAATTATTTATCTGAACACTATTAGAAAACACATATTGGTTTAGAAAAAATATTTCTTTGGCCTATAAATTGCAAGGATATGGCTGATGCAAATTATTTATTTCCGAGACTATATTAACACACCCCAGTTTAGAAAAATTATTTCTTTGGCTTAAAAATGACAATGAGACAGCAGATGCTAATTATTTATTTCCCAGACTACTTAAAAACACACACAGGTCCAGCAAAATTATTATTTTGGACTAGAAATGTCAGTGAGATGGCTGCTGTCAGTTATCTATTTGCAACACTGCTAGAAAACTTTCATTTGTCCTGAAAAATTACATATTTGCCTTTAAATGACAATGAGATGACTGATGCCAAATATTTATTTCCCGGACTACTTTAAAACACACATCGATTTAGAAAAATTATTCTTTGGACCACTTGGTCAGAAGAAAATAATGGTCATGTGAATGGCATCATAGAATATCATAGGTATGAGTGTGATACATGAAAATAACAGATAGAACTCGTACAAGAAAAGAAGATTAAGCAAATCTCCCAATCCCCTCTATAAGGCCGGGATCACACATACGCAAGATACGGCCGAGTCTCGCAGGTGAAAACCCAGCTCTGGCGCCGGCACTACGGAGCGGAGCGTGCAGCTCCATGCATTGCTGTGGCGGCTTCACGCTCAGCTCCGGAGTGCCGGCACCAGAGCTGGGTTTTTACCTGCGAGACTCGGCCGTATCTCGCGTATGTGTGATCTCACTGTAGAGTATGCATGACCAGTTTTTGTTTTTTTTTGCTTTTTACCTGCGCTTTCCAAAAGCCAAAACTTTTCACATTTTTCATTGACTCGATTTCGAGTTATCAGGGAGTTTTTCTGTTTAACGGGTTAGATTTTTTACATGCTCAATATATTGTTTTGATATGAAGAGTAAGAAAATCTTTGTACAATTGACTGTGGCGATGTCATATCTTTGCATGTTTTACAACTTAAAAAAAAAAATTCAAAAGTCTTGGTTTGAGCCACCATATTCTGAGAAATATAACAAATGTATTTTTCCAATATGATCTGTTTGGGCACCTTGTTTCCTGCAGAGTGAGCTGTAGATTTTCTTGGGGCTCATTCAGATGTCATTATTTTCCACATACAAGAAAAATGTACCAATTATTCTGATCAGACTTTGAACAGTTTAGTCCCAGTGTGATCAGTTCTTTTCATACTTGGAAAAAAAAATTTTTACTTCCCCATTTTGTCAACACATGAAAATCAGGTCGAACTGGGGTGTCATTCAAACGTAGTCCGAATTTTTCACGGACCCATAGACTTGCATTGCCATTTTGGATCTGACACTTGGATCAAAATCTTAACCCCTTTCCGACATTGGGCATAATAGTACGCCAATGACGGATTCCAGCACTGAGTCCACAGCTTTTCCAGCACATGTCAGCTATTTTGAACAGCCGACATGTGCCTCTAACAACAGCGGGTAGAATCGCAATCCATCCGCAGTTGTTAACTAGTTAAATGCCGCTGTTAAACTCTGATAACGGCATTTAACACGTGCTTCCAGCAAGCATGACAGATATCCCGCCCATCAGCGCACGTGTCACATGACCGCACGTCGCCAATGGGTTGGCATGACAACCAGAGGTCTCCAGTAGACCTCTATGTTTGTCATTGCCGGATTGCTATGAGCGCTGCCCGGTGGTCGGTGCTCATGGCGAGTCAGCATTTCTGCTACATGCAGGCGATCTTGTAGTCTCCCATGGAGACAATTGAAGCCTGCCAAAAGTAAAAAAAAATGTTTTTAAAAATTAAAAAAATTAAAAAATATAAAAGTTCAAATGACTTCCTTTTGCTCCATCTACTATATAATTGTCTAAGGGTCACTTCAGTCTTTCTGTCCTTCTGTCTGTCACGGATATTCATTGGTAGTGGCCTCTGTCTGTCATGGAAATCCAAGTTGCTGATTGGTCGTGGCAAAACAGCCACGACCAATCAGCGACAGGCACAGTCCGGAAGAAAATGGCCGCTCCTTACTCCCCGCAGTCAGTGTCCGGCGCCCGCATACTCCCCTCCACTCACCGCTCACACAGGGTTAATGCCAGCGGTAACGGACCGCGTTATGCCACGGGTAACACACTCCGCAACTGCTGCTATTAACCCTGTTTGTCCCCAACTTTTTACTATTGATGCTGCGTATGCGGCATCAATAGTAAAAAGATCTAATGTTAAAAATAATAAAAAATCGTTATATACTCACCGTCCGTCGGCCCCTCCTCGCGACGCTCTGGTGACCGCACCATGCATTGCGTTCTTGCGAGATGATGACGTAGCGGTCTCGTGGGACCGCAATGCCCTCTTGAGACCGGAGCACACGAGGAGCGTCGGCAACAGCTTCCTGGATCCAGGGGCCAACAGAAGGTGAGTATATAACTATTTTTTATTTTAATTCTTTTTTTAACAGGGATATGATGGGCTGTTCAATATACTACGTGGACTGTGCAATATACTACGTGGGCTGTGCAATATACTACGTGGGCTGCGCAATGTGGGCTGCGCAATATACTCTGTGGGCTGCGCAATATAATAAGTGGACTGCGCAATATACTCCATGGGCTGCACAATATCCTCCATGGGCTGCGCAATATACTCCATGGGCTGCGCAATATAATATGTGGGCTGCGCAATATAATACGTGGGCTGTGCAATATACTACGTGGCGGTGCTATATACTACATGGGCTATGCAATATACTACGTGGGCTGTGCAATATACTACGTGGGCTGTGCAATATACTACGTGGCTGTGTAGTATACTACATGGCTGTGAAGTATACTACGTGGGCTGTGCAATGTACTACGTGGGCTGTGCAATGTACTACGTGGGCTGTGCAATATACTACGTGGGCTGTGCAATATACTATGTGGGCTGTGCAATATACTACGTGGGCTGTGCAATATACTTTGTGGGCTGTGCAATGTACTATGTGGGCTGTGAAATATACTACGTGGGCTGTGCAATATACTACATGGGCTGTGCAATATACTATGTGAGCTGTGCAATATACTACGTGGGCTGTGCAATATACTATGTGGGCTGTGCAATGTACTACGTGGGCTGTGCAATGTACTATGTGGGCTGGGCAATGTACTACGTGGGCTGTGCAATGTACTACGTGGGCTATGCAATGTACTGCATGGGCTGTGCAATGTACTGTGTGGGCTGTGCAATATACTACGTGAGGTGCAGTATACTACGTGGGCTGTGCAATGTACTACGTGGGCCGTGCAATGTACTACGTGGGCCGTGCAATGTACTACGTGGCCGTGCAATGTACTACGTGGGCCGTGCAATGTACTACGTGGGCCGTGCAATGTACTACGTGGGCTGTGCAATGTATTACGTGGGCTGTGCAATGTACTACGTGGGCTGTGCAATGTACTATGTGGGCTGTGCAATGTACTGCGTGGGCTGTGCAATGTACTGCGTGGGCTGTGCAATATGCTACGTGGGCTGTGCAATATACTACGTGGGCTGTGCAATATACTACGTGGCTGTGCAATATACTACGTGGCTGTGCTATATACTACGTGGGCTGTTACACACTATGCATACATCTTCTAGAATACCCGATGCGTTTGAATCGGGCTACCATCTAGTTCAAAATAAGACAATAAAAAAAAATCAAACATACACATATTTGTTATTGCCGTATTCAGAATCAACCGATCTATCAATATAAAAATTAACCCGATCACTAAACGACGTAATGAGAAAAAAAAGTAAAAACGCCAGAATTACTTTTTTTTTGGTCACCGCAACATTGCACTAAAATGCAATATAGGGCAATCAAAAGATCGTATCTTCACCAAAATGGTATCTTTAAAGCTTGGCATGCAAAAGTAAGCCCTCATCCAACCCGAGATCATGAAAAATGGAGACGCTATGGGTATCGAAAAATGGAGACGCTATGGGTATCGGAAAATGGTGCAATTTTTTTTAAACACATTTTGAAATGTTTTTTCACCACTTAGATAAAAAAGAACCTACACATGTTTGGTATCTATGAACTCGTAATAACCTGGAGAATCATAACGGCAGGTCAGTTTTAGCATTTAGTGAACATGATAAAAAAAAAAACAACAACCTTGAGATTGCACTTTTTTTCATTATATCTGCACTTGGATTTTTTTCCCATTTTCCAGTACACAATATGTTAAAACCAATGGGGTAAACAAAAGTACAACTTGTCCTGCAAAAAACAAGCCCTAGCATGGTCATATTGATAGAAAAATAAAAAAAAGTTATGGCTCTGGGAAGAACGGACGCAAAAAGCAAAAATGCAAAAACAAAAATACCTCCGGTGGCTAAAGGGTTGATAAATTACGCCGCCAACCCCCCCCCCCCACACACACACACACACACACACAGACTTTTTCAGCAGGACCTTGCGTCCCAGATTATTTGGAAAACTCTCTACCAGATGCATATTTCTGGAACACTACATTCCAGATTAAATAAATCCCTGGATCAAAGATACTGGACCCGGTTCATCATTAACAATTTTTTTTAACTCACTTTCCCTTTTTGTCTCGTGGTCTTAGTTGCCTTTTTTGCTTTCAACTCCATCAAAATGGCGCATGCAATTTTTTTTAATTTGGTGCAGTTAAAAATGGACTTTTTCTCCCGCCCTGAACCTTTTTGTGACTTTTGGCACCCAAAAGCAGGGGAGGGGGGATTGGCATGAAACTGCGTCAAATTTTGTAACTTTTTAAAAAGTCACAATCCGGCAAAAACATCTGAAATCTTTAGACTCTGACCACAAAACAGAAAACAAAAAGGGGAACCCATAAGATAGACTGTAGCAAATTAAACAATGAATTGGGTGCAATCATAAAAATGCGCGAAACACACAAATCTAGACAAAAAAAGGTGCTGAAGAACTGGGGCCACGCTCCTATTCCCAAAACTATTTTTTTTAAAGACGGAGACCATTGACACATTTTAATAGCATTTGTCTCAATTTTGACCTTATAAAACCACACGCGATAACAAAGAAAAAATATCTCGCTGTCAAAAATGTAAAATACAGACTATCTGACAGTTTCTGAGATCCTTCCTTTCTGACATTATTCTCCTCTGAGCATTAGATATTAGAAAGGTATTTATTTTTCTGGATTCTACTCTCTACATTTTTTTTAACCCAAATAATCACTTGCAGGTTCTTCTCCTCCTGAAAACGGAAACCAAACTCCTCCACATTTCGAGAAGGTCAATTTCCATCATCAGTTGTTTCGGGAGACTGTAACCAATTCACTCTTGTCAAATATACAGAAGGACGGCAATAATTAACCAATACGAGGAGCACGGTCTGTAGACAGGAGAGGTCAGCTCGCTGCCCGTACACCTAGTCGGGGTTTGTTCATATGTGACAAGGTGGGGAAATGGGCTTTCACACGTTCTCTACGTGATATAAAGAAAGACAGACCTTGCAGTGCATGTTAAATTAACAAAATAAATCTCACACTGGGCAGAAAAAAAAAAAAAAGATTAACCGGTGTTTTTCGAAGGTTATTTATTTTTGTTTTTAATTGGGTCAAATGATTCCCATCTGTTCCTAGGTATCATTATGTTCATTATTTGTAATTCACCTTAAAATTAGATGATTAATTCCTCGGAAAGTTTTCTGATTAGACTCGGTAATCTGGTAAAGTTTGTTTTCACTGAGACCAGACAATGGCATGCTGAATTTTATGTGAATCTTGGATTATTATTGGGTGTTGCATTTGACTGAATGGCCTTTAATAAATTCAATGGTGCATTATATTCGAAAAAAAAGTAAAATGTATAAAGTGGCTAAAATACAGGATACAGAAAGCTTGGCGCGGTCATTAGTAGTTTTCTTAGCTTATGTCTAATGACGGAAATTAGAGATTGGTGCTTCAATACATGGGACTCAGGTCCATCAGCAAGCTCCGTATTCTCTGGATGGGAGGTTTGCGAATCTCTTACCACCCAGTAACCCCACGATGTTGCTTTTGTTTAGCTGGGCTGGTATGATATCATCTTTGTGACACACTGCAATGATAGCTGTTATGAACAGGTAATTCAGAACCACAATGGACCTTGAAGTTCAGAGCACACAAAGTGACCTGACATTAACCAAAAACATAGGACGAGCTCTGAGACGTGGAAACTCTGCTGACCGCAATCCCTAATCCTATCACACCACACTAGAGGTAGCCGTGGATTGCGCCTAACGCTCCCTATGCAACTCGGCACAGCCTGAGAAACTAACTAGCCCTGAAGATAGAAAAATAAGCCTACCTTGCCTCAGAGAAATTCCCCAAAGGAAAAGGCAGCCCCCCACATATAATGACTGTGAGCAAGATGAAAATACAAACACAGAGATGAAATAGATTTAGCAAAGTGAGGCCCGACTTACTGAATAGACCGAGGATAGGAAAGATAGCTTTGCGGTCAACACAAAAACCTACAAACAACCACGCAGAGGGGCAAAAAGACCCTCCGCACCGACTAACGGTACGGAGGTGCTCCCTCTGCGTCTCAGAGCTTCCAGCAAGCAAGAAAAACCAATATAGCAAGCTGGACAGAAAATATAGCAAACAAAAGTACACAAGCAGAACTTAGCTTATGCAGGAAGACAGGCCACAGGAACGATCCAGGAGGAAGCAAGACCAATACTAGAACATTGACTAAATCCCACAGGACTGCACAAAAGTACGCACATCCCGCGACAGAGATGGCCACCAAAAGGATCTAGCCACTAACTCTCTGGTACCAAAGATTCCAGGATGACCAGCCAACACCGAACAATGAACCTCAGAGATAACTTTATTCGTCCACCTATCAGGGACAACAGTTTCTCCGCTGGGCAACGATCAGGTTTATTAGCCTGAAATTTTTGCAGCACCCGCCGCAAATCAGGGGAGATGGCAGACACAATTACTCCCTCTTTGAGGATACCCGCCGGCTCAGATAAACCCGGAGAGTCAGGCACAAAACTCCTAGACAGAGCATCCGCCTTCACATTTTTAGAGCCCGGAAGGTACGAAATCACAAAGTCAAAACGGGCAAAAAACAGCGATCAACGAGCCTGTCTAGGATTCAACCGCTTGGCAGACTCAAGATAGGTCAAGTTCTTAGGATCAGTCAAGACCACCACGCGATGCTTAGCTCCTTCAAGCCAATGACGCCACTCCTCGAATGCCCACTTCATGGCCAGCAACTCTCGATTGCCCACATCATAATTTCGCTCAGCAGGCGAAAACTTCCTGGAAAAGAAGGCGCATGGTTTCATCACCGAGCAATCAGAACTTCTCTGTGACAAAACAGCCCCTGCTCCAATCTCAGAAGCATCAACCTCGACCTGGAACGGAAGCGAAACATCTGGTTGACACAACACAGGGGCAAAAGAAAAACGACACTTTAACTCTTGAAAAGCTTCCACAGCAGCAGAAGACTAATTGACCACATCAGCACCCTTCTTGGTCAAATCGGTCAATGGTTTAGCAATACTAGAAAAATTGCAGATGAAGCGACGATAAAAATTAGCAAAGCCCAGGAACTTTTGCAGACTTTTCAGAGATGTCGGCTGAGTCCAATCATGGATGGCTTGGACCTTAACAGGGTCCATCTCGATAGTAGAAGGGGAAAAGATGAACCCCAAAAATGAAACCTTCTGAACACCAAAGAGACACTTTGATCCCTTCACAAACAAAGAATTAGCACGCAGGACCTGAAACACCGTTCTGACCTGCTTCACATGAGACTCCCAATCATCCGAGAAGATCAAAATGTCATCCAAGTACACAATCAGGAATTTATCCAGGTACTCTCGGAAGATGTCATGCATAAAGGACTGAAACACTGATGGAGCATTGGCAAGTCCGAATGGCATTACTAGATACTCAAAATGGCCCTCGGGCGTATTAAATGCAGTTTTCCATTCATCGCCTCGCTTAATACGCACAAGATTATACGCACCACGAAGATCTATCTTGGTGAACCAACTAGCCCCCTTAATCCGAGCAAACAAATCAGATAACAACGGCAAGGGGTACTGAAATTTAACCGTGATCTTATTTAGAAGGCGGTAATCTATACAAGGTCTCAGTGAACCATCCTTCTTGGCTACAAAAAAGAACCCTGCTCCTAATGGCGACGATGACGGGCGAATATGCCCCTTCTCCAAGGACTCCTTCACATAACTCCGCATAGCGGCGTGCTCAGGCACAGATAAATTAAACAGTCGACCTTTAGGGAATTTACTACCAGGAATCAAATCGATAGCACAATCACAATCCCTATGCGGAGGTAGGGTATCGGACTTGGGCTCATCAAATACATCCCGGTAATCAGACAAGAACTCTGGGACCTCAGAAGGGGTGGATGATGAAATAGTCAGAAATGGGACATCACCATGTACCCCCTGACAACCCCAGCTGGACACAGACATGGATTTCCAATCTAATACTGGATTATGGACTTGTAGCCATGGCAACCCCAACACGACCACATCATGCAGATTATGCAACACCAGAAAGCGAATAACCTCCTGATGTGCAGGAGCCATGCACATAGTCAGCTGGGTCCAGTACTGAGGCTTATTCTTGGCCAAAGGCGTAGCATCAATTCCTCTCAATAGAATAGGACACTGCAAGGGCTCCAAGAAAAACCCACAACGCCTGGCATACTCCAAGTCCATCAAATTCAGGGCAGCGCCTGAATCCACAAATGCCATGACAGAATATGATGACAAAGAGCAGATCAAGGTAACGGACAGAAGAAATTTTGACTGTACCGTACCAATGGTGGCAGACCTAGCGAACCGCTTAGTGCGCTTAGGACAATCAGAGATAGCATGAGTGGAATCACCACAGTAAAAAAACACAGCCCATTCAGACGTCTGTGTTCTTGCCGTTCAACTCTGGTCAAAGTCCTATCGCACTGCATAGGCTCAGGTTTAAGCTCAGGTAATACCGCCAAATGGTGCACAGATTTACGCTCACGCAAGCGTCGACCGATCTGAATGGCCAAAGACATAGACTCATTCAGACCAGCAGGCATAGGAAATCCCACCATGACATCCTTAAGGGCTTCAGAGAGACCTTTTCTGAAAATAGCTGCGAGCGCACCTTCATTCCATTGAGTGAGTACGGACCACTTTCTAAATTTCTGACAATATACCTCTATCTCATCCTGACCCTGACACAGAGCCAGCAAATTTTTCTCTGCCTGATCCACTGAATTAGGTTCATCGTACAGCAATCCGAGCGCCAGGAAAAACGCATCGATATTACTTAATGCAGGATCTCCTGACGCAAGAGAAAATGCCCAGTCCTGAGGGTCGCCACGTAAAAAAGAAATAATGATCCTAACTTGTTGAACTGGGTCACCAGAGGAGCGAGGTTTCAAAGCCAGAAATAGTTTACAATTATTTTTGAAACTCAGAAATTTAGTTCTATCTCCAAAAAACAAATCAGGAATAGGAATTCTCGGTTCTAACATAGAATTCTGAACCACAAAGTCTTTAATATTTTGTACTCTTGCCGTGAGCTGATCCACACATGAAGACAGACCTTTAATGTCCATCGCTACACCTGTGTCCTGAACCACCCATATGTCTAGGGGAAAAAAAAGGCAAAACACAGTGCAGAGAAAAAAAAATGGTCTCAGAACTTCTTTTTTCCCTCTATTGAGAATCATTAGTACTTTGGGCCTCCAGTACTGTTACAAAAAGGTAATTCAGTACCACAATGGACATAGAGGTCAGAGCACATACAGTGACCTGACAATAACCCAAAAACATAGAACGAGCTCTGAGACGTGGGAATTCTGCTGACCGCAATCCCTAATCCTCTCCAACCACACTAGAGGCAGCTGTGGATTGCGCCTAACGCTCCCTATGCAACTCGGCACAGCCTGAGAAACTAGCTAGCCTGAAGATAGAAAATAAGCCTACCTTGCCTCAGAGAAATACCCCAAAGGAAAAGGCAGCCCTCACATATAATGACTGTGAGTAAAGATGAAAAGACAAACGTAGAGATGAAATAGATTTAGCAAAGTGAGGCCCGACTTTCTGAACAGAGCGAGAATAGGAAAGGTAACTTTGCGGTCAACACAAAACCCTACAAAAACCACGCAAAGGGGGCAAAAAGACCCTCCGTACCGAACTAACGGCACGGAGGTACACCCTCTGCGTCCCAGAGCTTCCAGCAAGCAGGAAAAAACAAATAGACAAGCTGGACAGAAAAAAACAGCAAACAAAATAGCAAAGCGGAACTTAGCTATGCAGAGCAGCAGGCCACAGGAACGAGCCTGACAAACAAGATGGAAGAACTAGAAGCAGAAATATCTACAGGTAACTTTGACATAGTGGGAATAACCGAGACATGGTTAGATGAAAGCTATGACTGGGCAGTTAACTTACAGGGTTACAGTCTGTTTAGAAAGGATCGTAAAAATCGGAGAGGAGGAGGGGTTTGTCTCTATGTAAAGTCTTGTCTAAAGTCCACTTTAAGGGAGGATATTAGCGAAGGGAATGAGGATGTCGAGTCCATATGGGTTGAAATTCATGGAGGGAAAAATGGTAACAAAATTCTCATTGGGGTCTGTTACAAACCCCCAAATATAACAGAAAGCATGGAAAGTCTACTTCTAAAGCAGATAGATGAAGCTGCAACCCATAATGAGGTCCTGGTTATGGGGGACTTTAACTACCCGGATATTAACTGGGAAACAGAAACCTGTGAAACCCATAAAGGCAACAGGTTTCTGCTAATAACCAAGAAAAATTATCTTTCACAATTGGTGCAGAATCCAACCAGAGGAGCAGCACTTTTAGACCTAATACTATCTAATAGACCTGACAGAATAACAAATCTGCAGGTGGTTGGGCATTTAGGAAATAGCGACCACAATATTGTGCAGTTTCACCTGTCTTTCACTAGGGGGACTTGTCAGGGAGTCACAAAAACATTGAACTTTAGGAAGGCAAAGTTTGAACAGCTTAGAGATGCCCTTAATCTGGTAGACTGGGACAATATCCTCAGATATGAGAATACAGATAATAAATGGGAAATGTTTAAGAACATCCTAAATAGGCAGTGTAAGCGGTTTATACCTTGTGGGAATAAAAGGACTAGAAATAGGAAAAACCCAATGTGGCTAAACAAAGAAGTAAGACAGGCAATTAACAGTAAAAAGAAAGCATTTGCACTACTAAAGCAGGATGGCACCATTGAAGCTCTAAAAAACTATAGGGAGAAAAATACTTTATCTAAAAAACTAATTAAAGCTGCCAAAAAGGAAACAGAGAAGCACATTGCTAAGGAGAGTAAAACTAATCCCAAACTGTTCTTCAACTATATCAATAGTAAAAGAATAAAAACTGAAAATGTAGGCCCCTTAAAAAGTAGTGAGGAAAGAATGGTTGTAGATGACGAGGAAAAAGCTAACATATTAAACACCTTCTTCTCCACGGTATTCACGGTGGAAAATGAAATGCTAGGTGAAATCCCAAGAAACAATGAAAACCCTATATTAAGGGTCACCAATCTAACCCAAGAAGAGGTGCGAAACCGGCTAAATAAGATTAAAATAGATAAATCTCTGGGTCCGGATGGCATACACCCACGAGTACTAAGAGAACTAAGTAATGTAATAGATAAACCATTATTTCTTATTTTTAGTGACTCTATAGCGACAGGGTCTGTTCCGCAGGACTGGCGCATAGCAAATGTGGTGCCAATATTCAAAAAGGGCTCTAAAAGTGAACCTGGAAATTATAGGCCAGTAAGTCTAACCTCTATTGTTGGTAAAATATTTGAAGGGTTTCTGAGGGATGTTATTCTGGATTATCTCAATGAGAATAACTGTTTAACTCCATATCAGCATGGGTTTATGAGAAATCGCTCCTGTCAAACCAATCTAATCAGTTTTTATGAAGAGGTAAGCTATAGGCTGGACCACGGTGAGTCATTGGACGTGGTATATCTCGATTTTTCCAAAGCGTTTGATACCGTGCTGCACAAGAGGTTGGTACACAAAATGAGAATGCTTGGCCTGGGGGAAAATGTGTGTAAATGGGTTAGTAACTGGCTTAGTGATAGAAAGCAGAGGGTGGTTATAAATGGTATAGTCTCTAACTGGGTCGCTGTGACCAGTGGGGTACCGCAGGGGTCAGTATTGGGACCTGTTCTCTTCAACATATTCATTAATGATCTGGTAGAAGGTTTACACAGTAAAATATCGATATTTGCAGATGATACAAAACTATGTAAAGCAGTTAATACAAGAGAAGATAGTATTCTGCTACAGATGGATCTGGATAAGTTGGAAACTTGGGCTGAAAGGTGGCAGATGAGGTTTAACAATGATAAATGTAAGGTTATACACATGGGAAGAGGGAATCAATATCACCATTACACACTGAACGGGAAACCACTGGGTAAATCTGACAGGGAGAAGGACTTGGGGATCCTAGTTAATGATAAACTTACCTGGAGCAGCCAGTGCCAGGCAGCAGCTGCCAAGGCAAACAGGATCATGGGGTGCATTAAAAGAGGTCTGGATACACATGATGAGAGCATTATACTGCCTCTGTACAAATCCCTAGTTAGACCGCACATGGAGTACTGTGTTCAGTTTTGGGCACCGGTGCTCAGGAAGGATATAATGGAACTAGAGAGAGTACAAAGGAGGGCAACAAAATTAATAAAGGGGATGGGAGAACTACAATACCCAGATAGATTAGCGAAATTAGGATTATTTAGTCTAGAAAAAAGACGACTGAGGGGCGATCTAATAACCATGTATAAGTATATAAGGGGACAATACAAATATCTCGCTGAGGATCTGTTTATACCAAGGAAGGTGACGGGCACAAGGGGGCATTCTTTGCGTCTGGAGGAGAGAAGGTTTTTCCACCAACATAGAAGAGGATTCTTTACTGTTAGGGCAGTGAGAATCTGGAATTGCTTGCCTGAGGAGGTGGTGATGGCGAACTCAGTCGAGGGGTTCAAGAGAGGCCTGGATGTCTTCCTGGAGCAGAAAAATATTGTATCATACAATTATTAGGTTCTGTAGAAGGACGTAGATCTGGGGATTTATTATGATGGAATATAGGCTGAACTGGATGGACAAATGTCTTTTTTCGGCCTTACTAACTATGTTACTATGTATGTTACTATGATCCAGGAGGAAACAGGTCCAATACTAGAACATTGACTGCAGGCCAGGATCAAAGCACTAGGTGGAGTTAAATAGAGCAGCACCTAACGACTTCACTACATCACCTGAGGAAGGAAACTCAGAAGCCACAGTACCACTTTCCTCCACCAACGGAAGCTCACAGAGAGAATCAGCCGAAGTACCACTTGTGACCACAGGAGGGAGCTCTGCCACAGAATTCACAACAGATTCCATAATCTCACTGCTTGTACAGTGAATAATCCATAGTCTTACTGCTCGTACAGTAAAGAATCCATAGGCGCTGTCCATGTTGATAATAAGACTTTTTCTCCAGATACAGAGCATGCTCCCTTGTCATCGATACAGGATTAGGTATAAAAAGGATCTCAGTACTGTCCATTCATATTCTTAAACATTCTAATTACACCAAGGGCAACCTACTTTATTCCTTAAGATTTTTATTAATCAGATCCGTGAAGGACAATAAAAACCAAAACATTTGATCTTTGCCTTAATCTGGGTTACTAAATAAGTCTAACATTTCTTTTAGTGCTTGGCTATTTAGTTTTATGTTTTGCTGCTTTATGCACCACTGGTATTAATTATACAGTATGACCTAGGATGATCAGGGTGAACAGTGCTTAGATCCTTCACTAAAGGGATTGTCCACAGGGGGTCAAAACATTTCTTTCAGGCTTAGACTGTTCAACCCCCAAAAAATTAAACAATGAATACCAGTCGTTTCCCTATAGCTTTGGCTTCGATGCTTTCTGGTCCCTTTTTGATATATCGGAAATGCCTATAGCTCCCCATTTGGCCAATCACTGTTAAGGCAGATCAACTCTGAGACCTGTAATTAGCTGAATAGGCAACCCCAGTCATTTCTGATGAATCAAGATGGGACCAGGAGACATTGCAGTGGTAGCTGTGGGTGATCAGTGAGGGTAAATTGTGAGCCTTCGTGGGCAGGGTCCTCTCCTCCTGTACCAGTTGTGACTTGTATTGTTCAAGATTATTGTACTTGTTTTTATTATGTATACCCCTCCTCACATGTAAAGCGCCATGGAATAAAGGGCGCTATAATAATAATAAATAATAATAATAAATATCCTATATTTTCTAAAAAGTACTTTCAGGATGTTTTACATAGGCGTGCGGCAGGGTGCCTGCCGAAGCTAGAGCCTATTTCAGCTGGTTGTGTATCCTCAGACACACATTCAGCTGAAATGTATTGCGGTGCAGAGACCCGCCAGCTCCCTGCACTGCACTGCATGCCACTGGCCAATCAGAAGCCGATACCTGATGTCGAGGCAGTGATGTCATGTGCTGCCGGTGACAGGCACCATGAAGTCAGCTGTGCCTATGTAAGAGGATGCCGTACATCGTGGAAGCAGAAGAAGATATAAAGAATATTTTTTTTTTTTACATGTGTTGGAGAAGAACGACAGATTAGAGGACATTATTACAGGAAGGAGCCCATGAAGGAGGACATTATACTAGGAAGGGACTCAGGATGGGGAACATTACACCAAGGAAGGGTCCATGATGAAGAACATTGTACCAGGATAGGGGACATTATAAATGGAAGGGGCTCAGAATGGGGAACAATATATCAGGAAGGGGACCAGAATAGGGGACATTAGACCAGGAAGGGGCCCATGATAGGAGACATTATTACAACAAAGGGCCATAAAGGAGGATATAATTACATGGAGGGTGAACATGTGTCTTTAAAGGATCTAGAACGATACAAGAGCCCATACATCTGACTAACATGCAGGTGGGGGCTCAGGTCCAAATTTTGCTCTAGGACCCATCAGACTCTAGTTACACAACTGATGGTTTATGAAATTATTTTCTTATCTTTTCTGTTGATAGAAAAAAACACTTTTAAGATGTGAATGCAAGGTGTAGGCACAATTAAAATTAATTTATATATAAGATCATTTCTTTTTACATAAAATAATTAACCACTTATTGCTTAGTTCTCAGCGTTTGAAGAAAGACACATCTGGATATTCTCATCACAGCCAGGACTAGGGCAATGCCAAGAAGGACACCCAGAATCTCTGATATCCACATACATGGCCTCCTTTGAAGAATTCTGTGATGCCTTTATACAGGTCCAGATAAAAAAGCAAATAAATGATAGGAAAAGACCCTCATCAAATAAGAAGGGGCTGATATTTGGCTACCAAGCTGTTTAATCCTTGGCTTTGCTTAAAGCTGCGGGCGGCACACGGAACATTTTCACATTTTCTAGGCACATCCATTATTCATGGCCTAAGTGCCAATGTTCCTGGAGATGAGGGCCAGTTACTCCTTCGTGTTGACTGTTTAGTCTATAAAGGTAGAATTCAGTATGAAACTGACTCGGCTCTTTTTTCATTTCTGGCATATGGCTCAGCCCGTAATCTTATTCCACTAGGTTTGGGTAGAGCCTGCCCTCTGCACACAGACTCCCATCCTTTAATTGGCAGATTACAAAACCCAGTGATTCAGAGCTAAATAAACTAAAACTTTGGAGCCTTCGGCACGTTCTCTGTCCTGCCACAAGTTACGGAAAAAAAGTCTGGCCATCAGTGGTGAACCGAGGAGCAGCTACATCTCTGCTTCATCTGGAAAATAGATGGTGACTGGAAGGAGTGTAGAGCATTGAATGGTGACTAGTGATGGGCAACCCCGAACAGTAAAGTTCGGGGTCCGTACCGAACACCTACCATTCGGGCACGGACCCCGAACACGGACGTCTTCAGGAAGTGTTACTCTCTAGGTTACTGTTCAGGTTCGGCCCCCAAATCTTGGGTGTTTCACACTCTGTCATCTGAATGACACCTTGAGAAAAACTGGTGGCTCTGATTGGCAGTAAGATTAATACGACCGGTCAGAGTGCTAGCAGCTGTGACCGGCAGAAAAAAGTTTACCTCCGGTCACAGGGGCATCAGCTGAGAGAGTACTACTCCCATCAGCCTATGCCTGCTAATAGATGCGCCTTTTCGAGGGCAGCTGCAGGCTGATATTTTTTAGGCTAGAGAGCCAATGTCCATGGCCCCTAACCAGCCTGAGAATACCAGCCCCCAGCTGTGCCCTTTAGCTTGGCTGGTTATCAAAAATGGGAGGGACCTATTGCTGTTTTTTTAAATTCTTTTTTGATATAATTATAAAAAAAAGTTGTGGAATCTCTTTGTTCTTTATAACCATCCATGATAGCTAACATCTGAGAGTTGCAAAAATAGAACAGACCCTACGTCATTTTTTATATTATTTATTTATTTATAGCGCAGGCGCCGGCTGATGAATACTCTCACCAGCGGTACCTGCGATTGCTGTTATTAGCGGTAGCAGGCGTAGGCTGATGGGAGTAGTACTTTCTCATAAGCTGACCCCTTTGAAACAGGAAGTAAACTTTTTTCCACCAGTCACAGTTGCTGACTTTCAGGTGAACCTCAGCTCTCTGATCGGCAGAAAATAATCTTACCGCCGATCAGGGGCTGTGTATGCCACGCTGTCATGCAGATGACAGTGTGGCAAACAACGGATATTCGGGCTCACCAATAATTTGAATGGGGTCCAGGTTCGGGTTTTGGCATACTAGATTTGTCTCTTGTGCATGCTGATAAAGTTTAGTGTTGAAAAAAAGTCCTCAGGTTTTGGCACAAAATCGCAGCAAAACCTGATACTTATGTTTTTGGTGCTTTTTTTCCCTACCCATTCATTTCAATAGGTAAAAAACGCTGAAAGAAGTGACATGCTCCATTGTGCCAAAAACCATGCAAAGCATAAAATCCTGATTACAAAAAAAACAAGATTTCTGAGGTCTCATAGACTTTGCTGGTACTGTAAAACACAGCTGAAAATTTGCATAAAAAACGCATCAATGAAACGCTGCACAAAACCCAACGTGCGAACATAGTCTTAGGGTATTTTCATATATGGTGTTTAAGCAGCATTTTTTTTCTGCAACAAAAAATTGGTGACATAAAAAAAACTCACCAAATACTCTGAATGAAGAAAAACTGCAAAAAAAAAAAAAAAACAAATGTGAACATACAGTACCTTAGCTGCACATTGAAGTTCAGTTACATGCTACAAAAAAAATGGGGTTGCGTTGACTCTTGCTTCTCTACGGCCCGTTTTCTAAAACTTCCGAAAAGTCACTGAAGACCCAATTAACATATTGACTCCTGCCGCTTCGGGACCATCCATGGGACGATAAAGGGCAAAACTATATGATAAAAGATTACAGACTGCTGCAAAGTTCAGGAAGCCGGAGAGACACAGAGCACTCAGCAGCTCGGTGAATGGAGCCTCGAAAAACACCCTCGCTTCCTATTCTATTTCCTAAACACCGCCATTGTCGGTCCCGGCATTTGTTTTCCTAAGGAAATGATTCAAAGTTCAATTACTCCCTGCGAAAAAATGGTGTTGACTTTGAATTCTCTATCCACATCACATCTTTCATTGTGAAAGCCTCCAGCGGCGCTCCTCCCTGACCTGTGAACGCTGGCCCTTCCTCCATGGGATGTGACACGTTCTATGGTGGCCGTACAAATAAATGCACGCCGCGCACAAGATATGGTCGCAAAAATGTATAATAATAATAATCTGTGTTCACTGGCACGTGAATGAAATGTTTGGAGGTCAGATCCAAATGTGGGTCCCTTTATGGAGTCTTATAGAATAAGCGTTAGAGGTCGTCCTTACATACCAAAAAAGCCTTTTAAGGTTGAATTAATATATATACAGCATGTGCTATATAATATTACCCTAGTCGCTCCTCGGCTTCATGGTCTGCCACCACTTAGGGTATCGTTCTCTATTTTCACCGGTGAAAAAAAACACTGATTCCGGCCACTTAACACCTAATATGCTATATTCAATGGCAAAGCAGCATCTAGAGGGTTTAACAGAGAGCAGAGCTTCCCCCTGTCGCCCGGGCAGCGCATGATTGGTCTAGGAATATGTCACTTTTTTCCTTGAATAAAAGATGCTGTTGGATAGGAGAAATTCCATAGGATAGAGAATAACTTGCTGACTGATAGGAGTCTGACTGCTGGGACTCCACCAACACCAAGAATGGAAGTCTGAAATGCTGGCTTTGGAATTGATTCATTGATTGGCTATGGGACTCCATTCATTGTCTATGGGACTTCATTAATTGTCTATGGGACTCCATTCATTGTCTATACCACTTCTTTCATTGTCATTTAGACTGTGTTCACTGTCTATGGGAATCCATTCATTCATTCATTATCTAAGGAACTCCATTAATTCTCTATGGGACTACATTCATTGTCTAAGGGACTACATTCATTGTCTATGGGTCTTCATTCATTGTCTATGAGACTCCATTCATTGTCTAAGGCACTACATTCATTGTCTCTGAGACTCCATTCGGTGATGTGAGACTACATTCATTGTCTATGGGATTCCATTCATTATCTATGAGACTCTATTCATTGTCTAAGGGACTCCATTTATTATCTATGGGACTCAGTTCATTGTCTATGGGATGCCATTCATTGTCTATGGGACTGTTCACTGTTTATGGGACTCCATTCATTTTCTATGGGAATCCGTTTATTGTCTATGGGACTGCATTCACTGTCTATGGACTCCATTTACTGTCTATGGGACTTCATTCATTGTTTATGGGACTCCAATCACTGTCTATGGGACTCCATTCATTATCTATGGGAACCCATTCATTGTCTATAAGTCATTGCTGTATTTCCCCTGCAGCATAATAAGTCCATCTGAGGTGGGCAAATTTTACTGCAATAATAATACTGCATAGTTTTTTTCAGATGTGCAATATTATTCGGCATTTATACTTCTCCAGTTGTGCATCAAAACAAAAAAGACAGACTTGTTTCTTTAGAAATAGCATTGCTATATTGCTCCGGCACAATAACAAGTCCATCTGAGGTGGGCAAATTTTCCTGCGATAGTAATACTGCTCATTTTTTTCAGCAGTGAAATATTATATGTAATATATACTGTGCCACTTGTGCATCAAAACAAAACAAGCCAGACTTGGTTGGTTAGAAATAGCATCGCTATATTGATACTGCAGTGTAAGAAGTCAATTTCAGGTGGGCAAATTTTCCTGCGATACTAATCCTGCAAAGTTTTCTCAACAGATATTTTTGTCGTATGTAATTTAAAATGGGCAAGGTGCGGGGTAAGGGACAGGGAAGTGGACGTGATGCTGATTGTTAGCGCAGAGGCCATGGGCAAGTTGAAACTGTGCTACGGGAGCACAACAAACACATGCATCATGTTGATCTAGCTTCCTGTCCCAGTTTGTAGGGGACATGGAACACCACTCTTGAAGCCAGACCAGTGTGAAAAGGTAGTTAGATGAATCGCAGATAATGCTTCCAGTCAGTTTGCCTGCACCACCCTGTCTTCCACACAGTCCAGTCTCAGTAGCGATGATTCTGGACCAGATAATCCTCACGTTGACCCCCCTTCCTCCCACTATGCGGATTGCCCGAAGACAAGAGATCCCACACTTGGACACATGAAGAGCTGTTCACGTTCCATTTATAGATTCTGGCCTCTTGCCTTGCCCGTTTCAAGCAGTACATGAGGAGATTGCACAAAGCGATGCCCAAATATTTGAGCAGCCACCGTCACAAAAATGCGACAGTGGGAAAATGCAATTACTGTCACAAGAGGTGGATGATGATGAGACACAATTGCCAACAAGTGATGTTGTTAAGTCAGCAAGTCAGGAGGGGAACCAGGGTGTGGAAGTGAAAGACAAGGTGGTGGACCATGAAGTCACTGACCCAACTTAGGAAGGTGACATGCAGAGGGAGGAAAGCAGTGCATAGGGTAGGAATCCGCAGTACCACAACAGACAGGAAGAGGCAGTGGGGTGGCCAGAGGCACAAGGCAGGCAAGTGTTCCACAGAGGACCAACATGGGTGAACTTGCCAGGCCAAGGTTTAGGTGTTCCCAAGTCTGACGCTTTTTTAAAAACAGTCTAGTTAACCCAAAAAATGCCATTTTCAACTTCTGCCATGCCATCATCAGCAGGGGCAGCACAACTACAAACCTGACCACCATCAGCATGCTCAGGCACAGCAAAGCGCTTGGCTAATTGGGCTGAATGCCAGGGTCCAGAAACAGTGCCTCTGTGTGACACCACTGCCTCTTCCTCTGTCCTACGTGCCTGCCAATCCCCTGTTCATGACGCAAGCATAGATGCCTCCCACACTGCACCTGTCCTTGAAACCACCTTCAGCAACCACATCAATGTCCTAGTCCCAGTGCAGCATTCAGTTATCCCTACCCCAGTCTTTTGAACACAAGCGTAAGTTACCCAACCACAATCCACAATGCTAAACAGTTACATTTCAAGACTGATTGCCCTGGAAATGTTGCTGTTTAGGCTTGTGGAGACTGAAGCTTACTGTAACCTCATGGCAGCGGCCATCCCTCAGTACTCAATCCCCAGCTGCCACTATTTATCCTCGTGTTCTGTCTCCACCATATACAAGCACATGTCCAATAAAATGAGCCATGCCCTGACGAACGCTGTTATCAGGAAGGTCCACTTAACAACAGACACATGGACAAGTGCTTGTAGCCAGTAATGCTACATTTCCCTTATGGCACACAGTGAACATTGTGGAGGCCCGGAACCCAGTATGACCCTGGGACAGAACACGTGCTACCAACATCGAAGTTTGAGGCCCCTGATTCAGTCAGGGTTTCTCCACCTTCTACGGCAGTTCCTGCACTCCTTCTTCCTCCCCCTGACCTGCTCAGAAACGTCAACATCAGTTGCAAGCTGAAAGCAATGCCTCAGCCAAGCGGCAACAGGCTCTGCTGAAGCTGATCTGCTTATGTGACAAGCCACCCGCTGCAGCAGAGTAATCTGTGGTTCTCGCCTCTAAACCTACAACCAGGCATGGTCGTGTGTGACATTGGGTGTAACCTGGAGGTGGCACTGAAACTTGGCAACCTTGGACACGTACCATGCCTGTCCCACTTGATTAGCTTAGTGGTTCAGAGGTTTCTAAAAACCTACCCAGATCTCCCTGAGCTACCTTTGAAAGTATGCCACTTGTGTACCCATTTCCGTAAGTTGGCTACAGCTGCTGCCACCCTGTAACTTCCAGCTCACCAACTAGTGTGATATATCAACACGTGTTGGACTCAACGTTACATATGTTGGCAAGGCTTTGTGAGCAGCTGTGGGAAGTAGTCAGCCTCTGCACATAAGAGCTGATGAGTAGGAATCTGACAATGCTGGTGACAGAGGTCACAGTTCCTTGGACAATCAAGGAGTAGAGACATGGGAGACACACACCAGATGCAGCAGAGGCAGGGTAACACTATCAAAGGGTAACCTCCCATTGCCCAGGCCCTGAAGCGCGAGGAACTCTGACAAGGAGGGAAATATTTTGAAGATGCTGAAGGAGTATCTTTCCGACCGTACTAGCGTCCTCCTTGATCCTCTATGCCTTACAACTATTGGGTATGCTAGCTAGACATGTGGTATGAATTGTTTCTCTAAGCCTTGTATATCCTGGCCTGCCCTGCCGCTAGCTTGTCAGAGCGGGTTTTTAGTGGAGTCGAGGGTATTATAATCAATCAGTGCGCTCGCCTGTCAACTAAAAATTCTGATAGGCTAACTCTTATCAAAATGAAAAATGTCCATATTGACCCAGTCTCATCAACACCACCATATGACAGCAGCAGAACATAAGCTCAAATCCATTGTTTTTTTCTTTTTTTTTCTGGTCTATTCCCATGCATCTCTTCCCACACAAACATGGGTATATGCTTCAGGATTTTATCTCTTTTGTGTCATCCTCCTCCTTTTCCTCCTTCACCACCATATCAACAGGGTGATCGTGCTACCCTTGCTATAAATTTTATTAAACATTTTAGAACAAAACAGGGTCTTACAAGCATTTAGTTTCTGTATAGAATGCATCAACAGTAAACGATATAAACAATATAGACGATATAAGGCCATCAATGACCTTAATTCTACAAAGACGTAAATGACAAAGACAAGACAATAAGGGGTAGAGGGAAGGGAGGAAAGAGAGAGGGGGAAAAAAAAAAGGGAAAAACCTCAGTTAAATCGATTAATCAAATCCGAACTCAGTCGCACTACAGGTCGGATCCCGCTGCATAATAATCCCACGGGGACCATATAGCCTGGAAGCGCACCACCGATTCATTTAGTAAGGCTGTAAGGTGTTCCATCCTTCTGACATCCATGATCCGTCCAAGGAGGATCTGAAGCGAAGGGGGACTCGGCTGTCTCCAAAGACGCGCAATCAGGCATCTGGCCGCCGTAAGGATATGTTGCAATAATCTATTGGAAAGTTTGCCCATACCCGGCGCCCCGTGACCCAGGAGAAGCACTAGCGGGTTTAGTTCTATGTCTGCATGCAATACCTTATCTATGAGGGACTTAACCTGACCCCAAAAGGGCACAATTTTTGGGCATGACCAAAATATGTGGACAAGAGACCCAGTGCTTCCCCCACATCTCCAACAGGAGGGAGGGATAGAGGGATTCAGTCCATGCAGAAACTCTGGAGTGTGATACCAGTGCATTAGTATCTTATAGATATTTTCTCTGTAGAGAGTACACACTGATGATTTTGCGGCATTCCTCCAAATGACAGACCACTCTCGGGGAGAAATACGCCGCTCCAAGGCGGCCTCCCACTTGCGCATATATAGAAAAGATTCACCAGACCCATCCTGTGGATCCGATAAAATGTTGTAAATTTCTGAAATCAGACCCCTGGTGTTCACACCTCTCCTGCAAATTTTCTCGAAATCCGTGGGGATAGAAGCTCCCGCTTTACCATATAGGGAGTTAGCAAAATCTCTAATTTGTAGGTATTGAAAGAATTCCCTGTTGGAAATCGAGAAATGTTGCTTAAGATAATCAAAGGAGTGAATCTCCATGGTCTCCCCGTCTATAATGTCCGCAAATCTAAATAGGCCTGCTTTAAGCCAAAGGTGAACCATAGGAGATTCTAAACTGCCTGGGAGCTGTGGATGATAGATGAAGGACACCAGGGGGGAGCAAGGTGACATGAGGGCGAATCTCCGTGTGCAGGTGTTCCAAATGTCACGAGTGGACTGCATGGGGCCTAGAAGGGGTGGAAAGGACTTACATTGTGCTGGCGACCATAAAAGAGAGTTAGGGTGTATTGGGGCAAGCCATAATTTCTCTATTTCATTCCACCTGCTGTAGGCCCATAGGGACGTCCAGCAGGGGATTCTCCTCAGGTGTGTAGCCCAGTAGTATTTAAGAATATTTGGCACAGAAAGCCCTCCCCTGGTCTTATGAGCTGTGAGAACCTCCTTAGCCACTCTATGGCGCTTTTGTTGCCATATGAACCTAATAATAGCCGCCTGAAGGGACTTCAGTTCCGAGACCGGAACTCCAACTGGGAGGGTCTCAAAGGCGTAGATCAATCGGGGTAAAAGACTCATTTTTACCGCCGCTATCCGACCCATCCACGAGAGAGGAAGTGATTGCCATTTAGTTAGGCGGGCTTTTGATTCTTTAAAGAGGGAGGGGAAATTTAGTTTGTAGAGGGTCTCATATGAGGACGTAATATTCACCCCCAAATATTTCACAGCATCCTGTTTCCAACTGAATTTAAAATTCAGGCGTAGATGGTCCCATACCTCAGGGGGGATGTTCAGCGGCATAGCCTCCGTTTTGCTGGAATTGATTTTATATCCAGATAGGTCCCCGTATCTCCTCAAAGCCCTCATGAGGTTCGGAAGGGACACATGGAGATTAGTAAGCGTCAATAGAACATCATCCGCAAATAGTGCGATCTTAAAAGATTTACTCCCAACCATCACCCCAGAGATATTGGGGTCCCGTCGTATGGACGCTGCCAGGGGCTCTATGCAAAGGGCAAACAGAAGAGGCGACAAAGGGCACCCCTGCCTGGTGCCATTCGATATAGTGAATGGTTTAGATGTACAGAGAGGAAGTTTTATGGCCGCTGTAGGGTGGTTATATAGGGATCTCAGCGCGGACAAAAATCCCCCAGAAATGCCAAAGACCCGCATCGTACTAAAAAGGAATGGCCAGGAGAGGCGATCGAAAGCCTTCTCGGCGTCGAGGCTCAGTACTAATGTTTGCAATTTCTTTCGGTTCGAGATGTCCACCAAGTCGACAACCCTCCTAGTGTTATCACCCCCCTGACGGCATGGAATAAAGCCCACTTGGTCTTTATGAATAATCGAGGGTAGCCATTTATTAAGTCTGGAGGCCAGCAGCTTGGTGAACACCTTCAAATCCGAATTCAAAAGGGCTATTGGCCTATAGTTTGCACAGTCCAAGGGGTCCCTAGGCGGCTTTGGAAGGAGGATGAGGTGGGAATGTAGCATTGTGGACGGGATTGGGTCGCCTTGCAAGAAGGAGTTAAATACCGAGGTCATGTGAGGAAGAAGTGTTTTGGCGAATGTCTTATAGTAAAAATACGTCAGACCATCAGGGCCAGGTGATTTTCCCATGGGTAGGGACTCCAAAACCTCCTCTACCTCTTCGGGGGATACTGCGCTATTTAAAGATTCAATCGCCTCACTAGGTAGTGAGGGGAGATCTAAGGTAGCAAGATAGTCTCCAATAGCCCCTGAACCCTGGGAACCATCAGCCGATGGGGGACCAAGATTGTACAGTTTTTTGTAGAAATTATAAAAAATGTCAGCTATGACATCAGGGTGATAGTGCGTCACCCCTGCAGCGTCCCGTAAGGCCTGAGGACATGAAGCCGCGCAGCGTTCCTTCAGCTGGCGTGCCAGGAGGGTATGTGCCTTATTGCCCCTTTCATAGAATTTCTGTCTAGAGAAAGTTAGCAGCTTCTCCGCCCCCGCCACCGCCAGATCTTTTAATTTTTCCCTTAGTCTGACCACCTCTTTCAAAGCGGCCAGAGAGGGAGATTCAGCGAGTTTCCTCTCATGAAGCTTTAATTGAAAAGTCAAATGTGCCCTCTGGACCCCTGCGGATCTCTTGGCCCTGGCGCCCTCCCTAATACAATGGCCCCTCATCACCGCCTTATGTGCTTCCCACAGAACTCCCAGGGAGGAGACCGAGCCCGTATTGAGCTGGATTGCTATAAATTTTAAAAGGGTTTTATGATGCTCACATTAAGAATTTTGAGAGGCCTACCTCTAACATTCTTTGATATATATATGTATAATCCCAAGGGGTAAATGTTTTTCAGCCCATGCATTTAGTGCATGCGCATTACCGGTCTAGGATACCCACTACTGGGAAAAAATGTTTTCTGAGGCCCTCCACTGCGTCTCTTCAAAGGGGTATCGGAGTACCTTCTTCTAACCTTTGTCATCCTTTGCACTTAGTGCACACGCTTGACCAGTGTAGGAGACCCACTCCTTAGTAAGTTGGAAAACTGCTTTTCTGAGGCTCCACCTTCTATTTGAGGGAACATTTTTTGAAACCAAAGGAGCCGGTGGGTTCTATTAGTATATGATCCAGTGCCTTGTTGTGGGCCGTCAGGTGGTCGTCACATAGGGAGTTCTCACACTGCATACAGGATTCCACAGCTGAAACAGAAGTCTTTGTACTATAAGTACAGAAGATCCTGGTCTCCTCCTTATCAGGCTGAGTAGATGCAAAACGTTCCACTATATTCCCCAGTAGGGTTGATGAAATAACAGTCCTTAAACTATGCTTTTTTCACACAGCTGATTCAAATAGATTCTATACTCTAATAATACTGCTCTTATCTGTAATTCATGTAGGGTGAGCTGTCCAAGTAGGGATAGTGTATTACAGGCATCTAGTTAGAGATTATTGCCTTATAAATTATAATCCTTGTTGCTGATTTTTTTCCATACACTTATTGACAGATTTATGTTTTTTACAGTGATCTATACTCAAAATTCATCAAAGCAGATACAATTAACTGATTTAATATGTCCATTCGCAGTTTTAGTGTAGCAGCTATATGTAAGAGGTAATTGGTGGGAAACTTTATGCTGCTGAAGCTGGATTTACTACTTCTGAACTCTCTATTGTTTTTGTTCCAATCCACTTATGGGTGCTTCTTAAAGTATGTTTGGAGTTATTGTCCTGCTTGAAGACCCGTGAACTAGGATGCAAACCAAGCTTTCTGACACTGGACAATACATTGCAACCATAAATCCTTTGAAAATCTTCATATTTCATGGTGCTTTGCATAAAGTTTGTAGATTGTGAGCCTTCGCGGGCAGGGTCCTCACTCCTCCTGTACCAGTTATGACTTGTATTGTTTAAGATTATTGTACTTGTTTTTATTATGTATACCCCCCTCACATGTAAAGCGCCATGGAATAAATGGCGCTATAACAATAAATAATAATAATAATAATAATAATAAAGTCAAGGCACCCAGTGCCAGGGGCAGAAAATCAACCTAGAAAAATCATTGAACCTCCACCATATTTGACTGTAACTAGTGTTCTTTGATTTGTAGGCCTCATTCCATGTACAGTAAACAGTAGAATGATGTGCTTTACCAAAATGTACTATCTTGGTCTCATCTGTCCACAAGATGCTTGTTGGCCCTTTTAAAATTGTGAGGGCATCCTGCTAGCCCTCCAACTTTCAAACCTCGCAGTATTAATATGAAAAAGAAAATTACTGTTGTATTATCTCCTCCATGCTGCTACTTCACAGTAAGTGTTTTATCTTATGTCACAGCTGGATTCACAGCTTCACTGCTCATTACTGTTGTACAATCTCCTCTATGATGCTGTTTCATAGTAAGTGTTGTATCTTATGTTATTCCTGAATTCACAGCTTCGCTGCTCACTAATGTGGCATAATCTCCCTGCTGCTGCTTCCTGGCAAATGTTTCATCTCTCCCCCCAAAGCAGGATTTACATCTACATTGCTCAGTAATGTTTTATAATACTCTGCAAACTCCTGCTGCTTCTGCTAATGTCTTTGTGTGCTGAATTTAGAATACCGTGGTTAGTTTCTACTCCCCAGCTCAGAGACAGCTTAAAATTATGGATAGAGTCTGTAGAGGAAAAAACTGGAGGAAAATTCAAGATGCAAATCATATAATAGCAGTCAGTCAGGGGGGTAACTATAGTATGTGAAATTACAGAAACAATTTTCACTTTGTTGGCTCTGTCCCTTATTTTGGTTCTCTAGTCTGGAGAATGCCTATATACCTACAGCAGTTTTCAATGTACACACTCAGGATCATGTACATAATTATGGTTAGAATGAAATCTCCACGTCGGTTACATTGTTTCACTCATATTTACACAATCATATGTAATATTACATGCTTGTATTCTGAAATTTCCCCTAAAAAGGAAATGATTTTAATTCCTTTCCCCACACGAAGGCACAACATTAGACCAGACATAGCGGGGATTGCCTTACAGCCCGGAGGAGGACACATCACAAAACTTTTTTGGCAGAGATGTATATAATACAGACAGGAGCCACTACACACAAACTCCGAGGTCACAATACTTATAGTTTTGTCTTGATCTACAGCCACGTGAGAAATAACAGTTTTCATCATTTCAACCAGCTCTACGTTCTCCAAAGCCTTCAGGACTTATATTTTTACACACCCGGGATCTTTTCTACGGAGCGTCCACTCATATTTCTCCTATCAGAACAACTGTGAAATGGCCCTGACTTCAATGACTTTCCCTGCTGCCTGTGAGCCCAGGTGTAAATAAAGTCAAAGGTCTGGAAGTGTTAAATGAAGCAAGTCTTTATTGTCTGCAGGAAAGGCGAAATTATGGTGAACATAATTCAGAACGGAGAAAACCTCACTTAGGATTATGACTAAACAGTGAGACACTGCTTCAGGAATTCAAAGTTTGAAGTTCACGAAACTATGAACATTATACAATAATGTATGTACACAGTGACTCTACCAGCAGAATAGTGAGTGCAGCTCTGGAGTATAATACAGGATGTAACTCAGGATCAGTAATGTAATGTATGTACACAGTGACTCTACCAGCAGAATAGTGAGTGCAGCTCTGGAGTATAATACAGGATGTAACTCAGGATCAGTAATGTAATGTATGTACACAGTGACTCTACCAGCAGAATAGTGAGTGCAGCTCTGGAGTATAATACAGGATGTAACTCAGGATCAGTAATGTAATGTATGTACACAGTGACTCTACCAGCAGAATAGTGAGTGCAGCTCTGGAGTATAATACAGGATGTAACTCAGGATCAGTAATGTAATGTATGTACACAGTGACTCTACCAGCAGAATAGTGAGTGCAGCTCTGGAGTATAATACAGGATGTAACTCAGGATCAGTAATGTAATGTATGTACACAGTGACTCTACCAGCAGAATAGTGAGTGCAGCTCTGGAGTATAATACAGGATGTAACTCAGGATCAGTACAGGATAAGTAATGTAATGTATGTACACAGTGACTGCACCAGCAGAATAGTGAGTGCAGCTCTGGAGTATAATACAGGATGTAACTCACGGTCAGAACAGGATAGGTAATGTAATGCATGTACATAGTTAATGCACCAGCAGAATAGTGAGTGCAGCTCTGGGGTATAATACAGGATGTAACTCAGGATCAGTACAGGAATGTATGTACACAGTGACTGCACCTTCAGAGTAGTGAGTGCAGCTCAGCTGCTGCTCATTGTGTTGATTGTGGGTGCGGTCGCTGCTGAACCTGCAGTGTGCTCCTGAGCTCCAGAGAACCACCATCTCTCCACCCGGGGACCTGCTCTCTCTCTTACCCAGGGAGGGAGTGGGTTTCCTGGGATGAGTGAAGGAGCCAAGTCCCAGGCTTCTGCTTCCCGGACCAGGCTGGCGGGGGGCAGAAGGAACCAGCAACCAGCCTGCACATCAGAGGATTCGGGGGTGAGACGCTCCACCAGGAGTCGCAGCAATGTGGCTCCTACTCCCCCCAGGTCTGCAGAGACCCAGAGAAGCCGCAAGGCTTCCATGGAGGAGAAGCCTGCTAGCGTGCAAGATGGCAGCCCTTCCGGAGGAAAGCTGAGTGCTCACGGAGGTGAGGCTGACCTCACTGAGGAGGGTTGGGCGCTGCAGAGACCCCGGGAGTCTGTGTCCACCTATGCCTCCCGGGTCATGAGCCACCTTCGTGAGTATGAAGATGCTAGCAAGACCTTGAGAAGGCTCCGGGAGGAGCTGCGCTGCACAAGCGCTAAAGCTGCAGGCGCCTCCAGACCCAGGAAGACGCAATTCCAGGCGGAGGTAAAGATTCTGAAGCTTGAAATTAATGACCTGGAGGTAAGAAAAACATTTATTCGAGAAAAAAGTGGACCATTTAAAGAAAAGCTTATAAATGAAGACAGATTCAGAGAAATGGCTGATAACAGAGAGCAAAGGCAGATGGGGCTGCAGCCTGAGTGCCAGGTGGATGATGATGATGATGAGGAGGAGGATGACCAGCAGAAAGCTCCACCTGGCAGCCCTCTTAGCCACTCAGAGGCCACGTGCAGCGAGCTCCCTGCTGGACAGGCGACAATGACATCTCGTCGCAGTTCTGCTGGCTCTGGGGAGGACAGTGACATCGGCCAGGGAGGGGCGCTAATGGCAGAGATCAAGCTGCTGGAGTCCCCAGTGTGCCTTCAGAACTTCCATCTTGGTGATGATTTACCAGAGGAGGCACCTGGGGGCCAGAAGAAAAAGGCAAAGAAAACCACCAAGCCAAAGCTGCAGGAAGCGGTAAGCTATGTATATGCCCCCCTCCCTGTACCCCCTGAGTCGGCTGCAGGGTCAGCTCGCTGTATAAGCCCCGTTGCCCAGCCCAGCCCGGGTTCTGCTGTGGATCCGGTGCAAAGGCGCGGGGAGATTACAGAGCACGGTAATGAGGCGCAGAGCTCCGTCTCTGCTTGTAGTAGCGGGGACGTAGCAGCAGGTGCATCAGCCGAAAGGCTGGACAGTGAGGGCGGCCCGGCGGCGGGCATACGATCAGGCCACGATACTGTGGTCCGCTCCTCAGTGGGAGGGGGGAGCGGCCCGGTGTCGGGGGCAGCTCCGGTAGCCTCGGTGCCCCTGAATACTGTTGCCGCTGATCACTTAGTTGAGGGGCGGCGGCAGTGTGAGGGGGTTACCGGGGCTGGGAGTTCCGGTCTTCCCAAAGTCCTATTTTGTGTTGGTGCCGCTGGTCAACAAGATCCTGATGCTAAGGATCAGCGGTGCCCCACAGCAGCTAAAGATCAACGACGCCTGGTAGCAACCATGAAGCAGCGGAAAATATTAACTAATGATGCGGAGGGCACACAAAAAACCAGGGGTGAGGTCACCTCCAGTTCTGTGGAGGAGACTCAGCCCCTTGTGCCTGATGATGCGGAGGCCAAAGTGTCACCCCCTGTTGTCACTGGTCCAGCACGAGTGAATGTGGTGGTGGGTATGGATGCAGAAAACTCTTTGTCTAGTGGTGTGGTTGCTGGTTTGGTAGAGGGTGAGGGGGTTATGGAGGTGGGTAATGGTGATGCTGATGGTGTGGATGTGGTCACTGGTCCGGTTGCCCCCCCGGTGGTGGCAGCGCCTGTCAGGAGTTATGCCGCTGTCACCTCCGGGGGAAATAGGGCATCCTCCTCGTCTCCGGGCTCTGGGGACGGCATGTTGCAACGGCGTCTCCTGGAGGCTCTAAAGAGGGGGGAGAGATCACTAATAGTAGAGGGTCGAGAGGTTGATCTATCCTTCTGGATAGAGAGGCATGGCCTCGGGGCCTTCCGAGAGCAAAGAGGGGGGGATACAGTGTGGTCCCTCCCAACAGCCGGGCCGGGTAGTGTGCGTAGGAATGTGGTCCGTCTTCAGTGGAGGGGCAATGATGCGTGTCCTCCAAGGTCTAAAGTTGTGGAGCTCCTGCTGAGGATGGGCTTTAGTGCGATTGACATCTACGCCTTGATACATCCCTATTCCACACCTAATTTTGATGTCAGCTTTGTTCGGCCGGAGGGGCTTGAGCTCTTCTGGTCGAACTATGAGTTGACAAAAAATGAGCCCGGCTGGCGAGACTTTGCCGTTCAGGTGGTGTCTCGCCAAAACCAAGTCAAGAAAGTGACCGTGATGACTTGTAACGAGTCACTTTCTTGTTATGACATCATGACGTGGCTTGGCCGGTATGGAGAGGTGGTAGAAATGCCAAAGAAAAACCGTGACGAGTTTGGTATCTGGTCAGGGGCCTGGACGTTTATGGTAAAACTTAAGCGTTCAGGTGGTACGGTTGCCCACATACCATCATCTGCCTTCCTGGGTAGGGATCGTATCCTGGTCTTCTACCAGGGGCAACCGAAGCTCTGTCACAAGTGCGGCGACCCCACACACTTCAGCGCAAACTGCACTGTGCAGAAGTGTGCATTGTGTGGGGATATCGGCCATCTTGCTGCATCTTGTGTGGAGATTAGGTGTCACCTGTGTGGTGAGTTAGGTCACCCATTCAGCCGTTGTCCTCGCTCCTTCGCTAATGCAGTCGTGACCCCGGTGGGAGAAAGCCGTGAGGCTGATTCTGCTGGGGAAGGGACTAGCAGGGGTGAGGGAGCTGAGGGGCCAAGGAAGAAAAGCAATAAAAAGACGCCTGCACAGCTAAGGCGTCTAGACAAGCGCAGACAGGATAGGGAGCTGGGCGAGCCTCGTACTACTGGGGCGGCCCCTGTCCTGGATGCCAGTCTTGCTGCTGAGGCCCCGAGGGATGATGAGTTGGATGAGGAGGTCAGGAGGATCCACAGGGAGGAAAGTGCCACTGCCTCAGAGTCCTCCCATTATGAAAGTATGGATGAGGATAATAGGCAGTGGCTAGAGGACAAGCGTAAGCTCGGCACCAAAAAGAAGAGAAAGAAGGGAGATAAAACATCTTCTCCCGCTCTGACCAAGGTACCTAAGGAAGGAAAAACCGACTCCCCTCTGGTTGGTCTTTCTAACCGGTTCCAAGCCCTTGAAAACATCTCTTCCTCTGAGGAGGAAGCTGAGGGTGAGGTTCTGGCTTCGGCGGGGCTCACAGGGGACGCCGAGTCTCCTCCTTCTGGGAATGTAAGATCCTTGGAAGGAGGGACTGGCCCAGAGTCCGGAGACGAGGACCAAAAAAATAAAAAACACGTGGGAATGGATACTTCATTGTCATTAAAGAGGGGGAAGGATTCCTCCTCTGAGGCAGAGGATAAGGGGAGTGGGAAAAAGAAAGCCATCTAACTCAATCACCAGTGATGGCGGTACCCACTCCGTTGACGCTGGCGTCCATTAATGTCGCCAGCATAAAGTCAAATACAGCTAGATTTGCGGCCTTTGATTTTCTCAGCCGGGTTGAAGCTGACATTTTCTTTTTGCAAGAGACCAGGCTGCCAAACATGGCAGATGTGTTTAAAGCTAAGAGGGAGTGGAGACTCGGGCCCTCCTATTGGTCTCTTGCGGCCGAGCCGTATAGCGGAGTGGCGGTCCTTTTTACCGCACCGGTGGAATGCCGACGGGTTATTGAGTTAGAAATGGGGAGGTGCCTGATCTTAGATGTCCTCATGAAGGGACAAGAGCTCCGGCTCATCAACATTTATGGTCCCCAATCTAAGTGGGACCGGAAGTGTCTCTTCATGAGGATCAAGCCCTACCTTTTTACAAGTCGGCAGGTTGTCTTTGGAGGGGACTTCAATGCTGTCACGAGGCCCCGAGATAGAGGAGGTTCCAGAGACAAGCTGACTTATGATAGCGTCGCCCTTAATAGTATAGCTAGTGAGGCTCGCCTGGTGGATGTCCACATTCGGCACACCCCAGGCCACGAGGGGTTCACCTATCATAGAGGTAACTGTAGGTCCAGAATAGATAGGTTTTATTTAAAGGAGGAAGCTGTCTCTTCAGCAGTGTCTGTTGTTGAGGTGGAGTTCTCCGACCACTGTTTAATTTTGTTTTCTCTGAATGTTACAGAGACCCTCCGGATGGGAAGAGGCTTTTGGAGGCTCAATTCGTCTCTCTTGGAAGAAGCGGAGATAAGACAGTCCTTTGAGGAATTTCTTCAGGGCCAGGTACCATTACTGGATCTTTGTAGTAGTAAGTCAGAGTGGTGGGAGATGTTTAAGGAAAGGGTGGCGAGATTCTTCCGCCAGCTCTCGAGCCTCAGGAGTCTGAACAGGTACCGTCTGTATCAGGGTCTGAGGAGGAAACTCGAGCATCTTGTCTCAACTGGAGGTAGCCGCGAGGAGATCTCCAGAGTGAAATCTTTGCTTATGAGGTGTCAGTACGATAGACACGCATCTTTGGTTTTTGAGAGGGATTACGGGAAGTACCGCTCGCCCGACCCTTACAGAAACTGCAGGATGTCAGTGAATAGTAAAGTGGTTACAGGACTGGTCGACACTGCGGGGTCCCTGAGACGATCCAGATCAGGGATCCTGGAGGTTGTCAGATCCTTCTACTCGCACCTCTTGGGGAAGAGGGATCTTGATTGGGATGAGATGTCGGCTTTTCTGGCTGAAGCTGTCCCCGAACCAGGGGTAGACCCCTCTCTTGACGTTTTGACAGAAATGATCAGGGAAGAGGAAGTTCAGTTGGCGATTGAAGGGCTTGCCCCCAAAAAATCGCCTGGTCCAGATGGCTTAACATCTGAATTCTATAAGACCTTTAAGGACGTTTTGGTTCCCCTCTTGACTGAGGTATTCAATGAGTGTCTTTCCTCGGGCATTCTGCCGAAGTCAATGAGGAGGTCTGCTCTGATCATCTTGTCAAAGGGTAAGGACCCGTCTTGCATTGGGAACTGGCGTCCCATAGCGCTTCTCAATGCAGACAGGAAGGTTCTGGCAAAGGTGCTGTTTAATCGGCTGGTGAAATTTGCACCCCGACTCCTTTCGGGGGCCCAGCATTGCTCTGTTCCAGGCCGCAGCACATTTAGTGCTGTGCTCAGTGTCCGAGAGGCAGTGGAGCAGGGTAGGGCTGGTCACTGGAAGGGGTACATGCTGTCACTGGACCAGGCAAAAGCGTTTGATCGGGTTAATCATGAGTACCTCTGGTTCGTCCTTCTGAGATATGGCCTGCCCGGGGGGTTTGTTGATTGGCTTAAGACCTTGTACAGTGGGGCAGAGAGTTTCCCGCTTGTGAATGGTTGGATTGGCAGCTCTTTTGAGGTTGGGTCCGGTGTTCGCCAGGGTTGTCCCTTGAGCCCGTTGCTGTACGTGTTTGCGATTGACCCTCTTCTTAGGAGGGTGGAGCGTGGACCGTTGGCCGGGATCGGGATGGACCGGGCAGCACCGGAAGCCACTCTGAGGGTGGTGGCGTATGCCGATGATGTCACTGTGTTTGTTTCCTCTCATGAGGAGGCAGGGTGGCTGATGTCAGAGGTAGATCGCTACTCGGAGGCATCCGGGTCCAAGATCAACCGGGATAAGTGTGAGAGTCTCTGGCTGGGAGGAGGAGATCCTGGTTTTGATCTCCCGGACACCCTTCCAGGACCCAAAGTCTCTGCAAAAGTCCTTGGCATCGAATTTGGCCAGGGGGATTACCCCAAACAAAATTGGGACAGCAGGCTAGAGATCGCCACTCAGAAGGTGAACCAATGGAAGGGTTGGTCTTTGACCCTAAGGGAAAGGGTAAACCTGATCAAAACTTACCTGCTCCCTTTACTGATTTATCTGGGCAGTGTATGCATCTTGCCGGAATCTCTCTGGACTCGGGTCTACAGTTTGTTCTTCCAACTGTTATGGGGGAATAGACTGAACCTGGTCAAGAGGGAGGTTACTTACCGTACGAGGAGACTAGGAGGGTTGGGTATGGTCAACCCTGTGGTATTCCTTGTGGATACCTTCATTAAGATCAATATCGCAAACCTCTGGAAAGAGAGGGCTCCTCCGTGGGTATTCTCCTGTAGGGGATGGTTTCAGCCTTTCTTCCAGGAATGGGAGACAGGAGGGCAAGTGAAGGATCTTCGCACACCGCATGGACATCTTCCGGCTTACGCTACCTTGGTTCTGAAGGTAATTCGTCGGTGGGGTCTGGGAATGTGGGAGATCAGGACTCTGCCAAGGAAACTCCTTGACAATAGGGTTCTGTTGACCCATTTCCAGAGGCCTCTGGCGCTCAGGGACTGCCCAAGTCGGGATCTTGGGGTGGGTTTGCATCTTTTGAATTCTATCAGGATCCCCTCGAAGTTTTGGGACTTAGCTTGGCGCTGCTTCCATGGGAAACTGTGTGTGAGGGACAATCTGAAGTGTAGGAGCTCTGAGGACAGGAATTGTCCTCGGGAGCATTGTGGTACCTTGCTGGAAAGCATGGACCACTTCCTGCTTCATTGTCCCTTCAACACAGAGGTGTACAACAGGGTGGGCGCCTTCATTGGCTGGTCTCGGCTGGCCGGTCTCTCCTATGCGGAATGGGCCTATGGAGCATTCGGAGACCTTGGTGGTCGGGACCGCTGCACCTTATTTCTAGTTAGCGCAGTGGTTAGGTATCACACGTGGAACGCACGGTGCTTAGTATCGACGCAACGAAAAATCCTCCCAGTGGAAGATGTGTTTAGGACCATACTCGGTGACCTGGTGAAGGTGCGCTCTCTGGAGTATGGGAGACTGGGCGCACGGAGGGCCGCTCTCCTCTGGAGGGGCTTTTCTTTTAGTGTACCCTAGTCTGGTCATCTCCTTTCCTGGTGGTGGGCTGCTGCTGACACTGTAGATTTTTGTTTTGTTTGATCATTATACAGTGATGTAGGGCTGCAGGCGCCGAACTTGGGCTTCGTGATTTGTAATTATTGTGGTGTGTGCTGCTGTATATAATGTATATATTGTATATAGGGATATAGATTTGGGTGTAGGTGTTAGGTTGGGTGGTGGGAAAAGGGGGGAGGTGGGATTATCTTGTGGGACTATGGGACACTGGGTTGTTTGGGGGAAAACTGGCACTGCCTGATCTGGCCTATGGACGTTGGACATGGACTGAGGCATGAGACGCAGGACCAGCTCTCAGGTCAGTGCGGGGGGTTGGGAATGAAGGATAGCTTAGTATTGTATATATTTGTAGTTATTTTATTTAAAAAAAAAAGTTCATGTATATAGTTTTTGTTTGCCATTGTTTATTTTATTTGTTATTTTTGTTTGGTGACCGGACCAGAAGGTCAAAGTAGTTTTTCTGTATATACTGTATAATATGTGTGAGAGGAGAGAATGAGCGGCTGGACCAGTGTTCAGTATACTGATTATTTTCTGGCTAATATTTTTGTTATGTTTTCTGCTATTATTATTGTTATGTTTTTCATTTTTATAATAAAAGATCTACAGGATGTAACTCAGGATCAGAACAGGATAGGTAATGTAATGTATGTACATAGTTAATGCACCAGCAGAATAGTGAGTGCAGCTCTGGAGTATAATACAGGATGTAACTCAGGATCAGTACAGGATAAGTAATGTAATGTATGTACACAGTGACTGCACCAGCAGAATAGTGAGTGCAGCTCTGGAGTATAATACAGGATGTAACTCAGGATAAGTAATGTAATGTTTGTACACAGTGACTGCACCAGCAGAATAGTGAGTGCAGCTCTGGAGTATAATACAGGATGTAACTCAGGATCAGTACAGGATAAGTAATGTAATGTTTGTACACAGTGACTGCACCAGCAGAATAGTGAGTGCAGCTTTGGGGTATAGTACAGAATGTAACTCAGGATCAGTACAGGATAAGTAATGTAATGTATGTACACAGTGACTGCACCAGCAGAATAGTGAGTGCAGCTTTGGGGTATAGTACAGAATGTAACTCAGGATCAGTACAGGATAAGTAATGTAATGTTTGTACACAGTGACTGCACCAGCAGAATAGTGAGTGCAGCTCTTTTTGTATAATACAGGATGTAACTCAGGATCAGTACAGGATAAGTAATGTAATGTTTGTACACAGTGACTGCACCAGCAGAATAGTGAGTGCAGCTTTGGGGTATAGTACAGAATGTAACTCAGGATCAGTACAGGATAAGTAATGTAATGTTTGTACACAGTGACTGCACCAGCAGAATAGTGAGTGCAGCTCTTTTTGTATAATACAGGATGTAACTCAGGATCAGTACAGGATAAGTAATGTAATGTTTGTACACAGTGACTGCACCAGCAGAATATTGAGTGCAGCTCTGGTATAATACACGAGGTAACTCAGTACAGGGTAATTAATGTAAAATATGTATACAATGAATCCAGTTGAAGTTTGTTTTTACTTCTTGTATTTTCTCTACACTTTTTACTAGAATTATTTTTAAGGGGCTTGTACACATGCTGCTGATTATTACCCTATAATTCTAGTCTACTTTTGAGCAACCAGTAGGAAATTAATAACATTTTTACTATCAAACACGTGTTGAACACCTCTGAATACTTTTTTGTACAATGTAATTCTGCTCTGACTAAAATTATACTGACAGCGAGTCTCGAGTGGTGCCATTGCCAATCCTATAATTTTGGACTTGTTTCACACAAAACCTTGCAAATGACAATGAAATACTTGTATCATGTTTTGCTTAGTTTGACTATTGCAAAATACAAAATAAATATTTTTTTCAGTGGGTTTTTTTTTTTTTTCGCTGTTGGGAGGGCTGTAAAAAACATATATACATAAATATAAAACCTAATCTGCCTGGCTGGGTGTACGGGAGGTTGGAGGAGGCTGCAGACGTATACAAGTTTATTTTCAATGCTCGTAAACTGTAGGAACATATATGGGTCCCAGTAGGAAAATATATGCTGTCAAAATTGTAACCGGGTCTGGACAAAAAAGGAGATATATGACTGAAGTGCTTGGTGTGGCAAAAACAATTGTTCCAAACTTGGTTTCTGAGACTAATTAATTTCCTGGAAATCTCCTTCACTCCTTCTCAGGCCATTAAAAGGCGTAGAGCTCGGTGGAGTTAAGAGCACAGTGGCTCGGCAGAAACGTGTTAATAGCAATAGGCTGGTCTGTTGTGAGTTAGAAATGGGCATTTTCCAGAGTTGCACCCTGCGGGCCGGTAATCCTGGACGCGTGATTGATAGGATGAGGGCGGTTTATGGATTAGATCTGCAGCGTGGCTTATGTACGAGGACAGAAACATGGCTGGCGTGGAAGGCTGCAAAGTAATGGCTGAGGGGGCACTTACTTATTTACCAATGCTGCCTGTCCTTAATCTTATTTTATTGTTATGTGTGGAGAGATTTGGGGTTGTACAGGTCCTTCTCAAAAAATTAGCATATAGTGTTAAATTTCATTATTTACCATAATGTAATGATTACAATTAAACTTTCATATATTATAGATTCATTATCCACCAACTGAAATTTGTCAGGTCTTTTATTGTTTTAATACTGATGATTTTGGCATACAACTCCTGATAACCCAAAAAACCTGTCTCAATAAATTAGCATATTTCACCCATCCAATCAAATAAAAGTGTTTTTTAATAACAAACAAAAAAACCAACAAATAATAATGTTCAGTTATGCACTCAATACTTGGTCGGGAATCCTTTGGCAGAAATGACTGCTTCAATGCGGCGTGGCATGGAGGCAATCAGCCTGTGACACTGCTGAGATGTTATGGAGGCCCAGGATGCTTCAATAGCGGCCTTAAGCTCATCCAGAGTGTTGGGTCTTGCGTCTCTCAACTTTCTCTTCACAATATCCCACAGATTCTCTATGGGGTTCAGGTCAGGAGAGTTGGCAGGCCAATTGAGCACAGTAATACCATGGTCAGTAAACCATTTACCAGTGGTTTTGGCACTGTGAGCAGGTGCCAGGTCGTGCTGAAAAATGAAATCTTCATCTCCATAAAGCATTTCAGCCGATGGAAGCATGAAGTGCTCCAAAATCTCCTGATAGCTAGCTGCATTGACCCTGCCCTTGATGAAACACAGTGGACCAACACCAGCAGCTGACATGGCACCCCACACCATCACTGACTGTGGGTACTTGACACTGGACTTCAGGCATTTTGGCATTTCCTTCTCCGCAGTCTTCCTCCAGACTCTGGCACCTTGATTTCCGAATGACATGCAAAATTTGCTTTCATCAGAAAAAAGTACTTGGGACCACTTAGCAACAGTCCAGTGCTGCTTCTCTGTAGCCCAGGTCAGGCGCCTCTGCCGCTGTTTATGGTTCAAAAGTGGCTATACCTGGGGAATGCGGCACCTGTAGCCCATTTCCTGCACACGCCTGTGCACGGTGGCTCTGGATGTTTCCACACCAGACTCAGTCCACTGCTTCCTCAGGTTCCCCAAGGTCTGGAATCGGTCCTTCTCCACAATCTTCCTCAGGGTCCGGTCTCCTCTTCTCGTTGTACAGCGTTTTCTGCCACATTGTTTCCTTCCAACAGACTTACCATTGAGGTGCCTTGATACAGCACTCTGGGAACAGCCTATTTGTTGAGAAATTTCTTTCTGGGTCTTACCCTCTTTCTTGAGGGTGTCAATGATGGCCTTCTTGACATCTGTCAGGTCGCTAGACTTACCCATGATGGGGGTTTTGAGTAATGAACCAGGCAGGGAGTTTATAAAAGCCTCAGGTATCTTTTGCATGTGTTTAGAGTTAATTAGTTGATTCAAAAGATTAGGGTAATAGGTCGTTTAGAGAACCTTTTCTTGATATGCTAATTTATTGAGACAGGTTTTTTGGGTTATCAGGAGTTGTATGCCAAAATCATCAGTATTAAAACAATAAAAGACCTGACAAATTTCAGTTGGTGGATAATGAATCTATAATATATGAAAGTTTAATTGTAATCATTACATTATGGTAAATAATGAAATTTATCACTATATGCTAATTTTTTGAGAAGGACCTGTATTATGCAGTGCTATAGAATTGTACTATGGGTCATGTCTGGTTGTTGTCAGTTAACATCGGAAGAACCTTTTCGAGTGGAAATTAATTCTACTCAAATTTTACAAAAATCCTATTTTTTTTGTTATCTGTTCTGCGCGTATTTAGCAAAACGGCGTCGATCTGTGACCACCATTTTGCTGAACTGTGAAGGCCCAGCAAATGGTAAAAATAAAAAAATCCATATTACCTCATTCACCTATCCCGGCACCCTCGCTGCCTCCATTGCCTGCTGCTCGCTGTCCAGTCCTTAGTGCTTCTTCCAGTGCGCTGTCCAGTGTCTTCTTCACTCCGCGGCCAGGCCTTGAAGGTCAGGGCGCGTCATCGCACTCTGATGTCACGATGCTACAAATCAATGTGACTTCTGAGGTAAGGTCACGGGCAGAAGCCCAGTTCTAGAGTGAAGACTCTGGATGGCGCACTGGAAGGAGCACTAAGAAATGGACAGCAAGCAGTTGTCATCAGAGGCAGTGAGGGTTCCAGGATAGGTGAACGGTAAAAAACACGGGCATTTGACTGCGGAAAGAAGAGGCCCTGAGATCCGGATGGTGGGCAACAGGCAGCAGAGGTGCAAGCAGGTGAGTAGTGATGGCATTATTATTATTTATTTAGGTCTTTCTAACAAGACCCCAAAGGAACATTCAATTTGCGGAGAATAATTTCACTGACAATCATTATACGTCATTACACAGTATTATGCGATATGACACCAGCGTGCTCTGCAGCCTTTGATAGGCTTGTGGCTGTAGATCAATCATGGGGCAGGAAGCCAGCTGGCCATTTGAGGGATGTTGTTATTGTATAGGACAACATAGAGTGACATTATTAATGTATGGGGCCACATAGGGAAATATCACTATATTGGGGCCACAAAGATGGACGTTATATCTTCTTTGGGGGCATAATGAGTGGACAATGCTAGTGTATGGGTGCTACAGTGGGGACTGTAGTAAGTCACAAAAGAGACGCAAGCATTACTACAGTACTATATGGGGACATACAGTGCCTTGTGAAAGTATTCGGCCCCCTGGAACTTTTCAACCTTTTCCTACATTTCATGCTTCAAACATAAAGATACCAAATGTTAATTTTTGGTGAAGAATCAACAACAAGTGGAACACAATTGTGAAGTTGAATGAAATTTATTGGTTATTTTAAATTTTTGGGGAAATTCAAAAACTGAAAACTGGGGCGTGCAATATTATTCAGCCCCTTTACTTTCAGTGCAGCAAACTCACTCCAGAAGTTCATTGTGGATCTCTGAATGATCCAATGTTGTCCTAAATGCCTAATGATGATAAATATAATCCACCTTAATCAAGTCTCCGTATAAATGCACCTGCTCTGTGATAGTCTCAGGGTTCTGTTTGAAGCACAGAGAGCATCATGAAGACCAAGGAACACAACAGGCAGGTCCATAATACTGTTGTGGACAAGTTTATTTGGTATCTTTATGTTTGAAGCATGATATGTGGGAAAAGGTTGAAAAGTTCCTGGGGGCCGACTACTTTCGCAAGACACTGTATATAGGAACATGACTACTATAAAGTATTTTATTTTTGGAGATACCGTTACTGTGGGACACATGAGAAATACAGTTACTGTAGAATTGGGCAAAAGATTGAGGAGGATGCTCAAAAAAGGGATCTGCGTTACAGTTTGCAGAGACATGTCCTGACTGGAAGACGTCATCGCTGTCTGCGCCGAATGAAGAAGAAAAGGAAAATTAAAGACTTCAATTGAAGATTTCAGTGGTATCTGGAGTTACCTGTACCGTATATACTGATATCTTCTTATATACAGTCATTGTATGGGGGTAATATTATTGCTACTAGAGGGATTTTTATTAAAAATGTTATGTGGTCACTATGTGGTGGTAATATATGGTGGTAATGGTGGTAATATGTTGTCTGGTCATGGTGTGGCAGTATTTTTTACTTATATGTGGTATTGTCATAGCGTCTGAATTAGATAAATACCGAAAGTTATCGCTACTGTTAACACTTGCGCCTCTGACATTCCGGGGTTAAACTCGTAGCAGCTGACTATTCCTCCCCAAGGACCAACACATTACTGGAAATATTTTCCAGGTGCGGTGATAATGCAGATGGAGTTTATTTCTGTGGAATTATATACAAGACTGCGGCCTCATATGTAGATGCACAATGCAATATACAATGTAAATTGTGAGGAGAGCTGCTGTATACCCCATCCAGTGAGACAACTTCAAATAATATAAATTATTGTATAATGTAGAAGTAAAAGAAATATGAAATCCAAGCAGACTATACTAAGAAAGCTGTAATACAGAAGATTAGATGACTGATTTTTATTTAAAGGGGTTGTATTACTGCTTAATTTTTATTTCACAAATAGCAAAGATTTTTTTTTTTAAATAATAAAATAAATATAAAGAATGCCCAAAACTCCAGCCGTAGGAAGTCTAGCACAGGCTACTCTGGTGGTCAAGTCAGGGAAAGGAAGTGAAAACAACTCTTTATTTGGTCAGCAGTGCAGCAGTCAGGTGACTGATGTCACATGATCACTTCAACCAATCATAGACCTCACTGATCAGCTCACCAAACAAAGGGGCATCATTGCTTCCTGTCCCTGCACCATCAGAAAGGTCTGCATGCTATTTGCTATGATCTAAGAACCGCATAATTTTATATACAGAACTCTTATTAATTAAAGGTGTCACAATCCTGCTACTCACTATGTCTTAACAATGCTTTGAGTGACAGTCTGTCAATGCTGTGACTGACAGCTCAGCCACCCTATGAGCTTGTCAGGCTGTCAGTCTAGTGTTTTCATTTCCTCCAGGTGTTTGACTTTATGGATAATTCCTAGGTATGTGTACTAGTAGGACCTGTGGTGATGTCACAATCATCATCACATGGACCTGGTTAAATACCTGGACATGTGAGCCTGGTTTCACATGTCAGTGTCTCTGGTACGTGTGGTGACAGTTTTCTCACATACTGGAGACACTGACACTGACTATAGACATGTCAGTGTGTTTTCACGGACCGTGTGTCCGTGAGCAAAACACGCTGACATGTCCGATTTTGTGCATCTGCACGGATCACACAGACCCATACAAGCCAATGGGTCCGTGTAAACACGTACTGCACATGGATGGCGTCCGTGTGCCATCCATGTGCGTTTTTAAAGTCATAGGGTTAAAATTGAAACAAATTGTTTCAATACACGGACATAGACACACGGACAGCACACGGATGGTACACACGGACACATGGATAGCACACGGATGTGACAAATGGATACGGATATCTCCGGTACCGTTTTTTCCAGTACCGGAAATATCAGGACGTGTGAAATCGGCCTGAGACAGTCTGAGTGGTGTTTTGGGGGAGGAGGTACTCCCAAGGAGCTCCAAGGAGGAATGGAGGACATTGCCAGGTGTCTGCAGGTTGAAACCTGCAGAGAAAAGGACTCTGTTATACTTTATTTGTTTGGTTTCCGTTAAGCCAGAAAGGCTCTGCTTTTGTTTTCTGAACCCTGCCTTGGTGTATGCTGACTTCAATAAACCAGCAGGTATTTCACCACCAAAGTGTTGCTGTGTCTACATGAGGAAGCAGCTAAGCATGGCAACCCCTCAAAGGGGGCATTGTTTGCTCTAAGGGGCACCAATAAGGCATTATTTTTTAAGGGGACACTAAGGATGGCATTATTGGTTTAAGGGTAACAATACTTGTGTTTCCCCAGTTGTTTGTAACCTATGTTATACCATTGCTTCTGCTTGCCAAGAAGGCTACCAATCTGATGGAACTAGCCACGAGAAGCCAATTACTGATCACCATAAAGAAAAGATAGGTAACATATTCTCATAGGCGGATTATAATGAAAGCAAAATGGGCTACCGTCGTGGGCCAGAATCTCCGGGGAGCCCATTGCCAGACTGCCCTTATTATAATGTTTTGTGTGCCGCCATCTGCAGCATCAGATAATCCAGCAGATAGCTTTCCTGGGGCTGGCTGCAGATGATGCAGAATGGCAGTCCAGTACAGAAGTGGAGCCTCGGAAACCGCAGCAGAGCGCCAGGGGAACTGGAGTGAGGTGAGTATGTCTGTATAGCTCTTTTAATAATATGTGTATGAAACGTGAGGACTCATACTGTATATAGGAGGCTATACTGGGGCTCAGATTGTAGCTAGGAGGCTATATAGGGGCTCACATTGTATATGGGAGGCTATGTTCGACCCCACACTGTATACAGGAGGCTATGTGGGGGCTCATAATATATATAGTATAGCTATATAGGAGCTCACACTGTATACATAGGCTATACAGGGGCTCACACTGTATACAGTAGGCTATATAGGGCTCACATTATATATAGGAGGCTATATAGAGGCTTACACTGCATACAGATGGCTATATAGGGGCTCACACTCTATACAAGAGGCTACATAGGGGCTCACACTGTATACAAGTGGCTATATAGGGGCTAACACTGTATGCATAGGCTATACAGGGGCTCACACTGTATCCAGGAGTCTATATAGGGGCTCACAATGTATATAGGAGGCTATATAGAGGCTCACACTGTATACAGATAGCTATATAGGGGCTCACACTCTATACAGGAAGATATATAGGGGCTCACACTGCATACAGGAGGCTATACAGGGGCTCACACTGTATACAGTAGGCTATATAGGGGCTCACACTGTATGCAAGAAGCTATACTGGGGCTCTCATTGTATATAGGAAGCTATATAAAGGCTCACACAGGAGACTATATAGGGGTCTCACACTGTATATAGGAAGCTATGTGTGGCTTCACACTATACAGGAGGCTATGTGTGGTCTCATACTGTATATAGGAGGTTATGTGCAGCCTCACACTATATACAGAAGGCTATGTGCGGGGTCACATTATATTGTATAGGAGGCTACACAGGGGCTCATACTGTAACAAGGACTTTATGAGAGAGCACATATGTGGCGCCCCCGAGTCCTGGTCATGACAGTGGTATTGCTTTCCTCCAGGGGAGAGTGATGCTATATTTGGAGGCAAAGAAGAATAACTGCATCCAGGTATCACAAACATGCAACACTTTCACACTCCAGGCCACCAGGGGGAGCTTCTGATCCTATTTACTAGGAGACTCCCCACATATATATATATATAACTGGTAGTCTGTAGGGAGAGTTAGTCAGTTCCTGTCAGAGAGACTGCCAGAAGGGAGCTTGTCGTGGAACATTAGCTGAGGCAGAGCCGGTACGATAGGAGAATAGCTGAGCAGACGTGGGGGTCTGCAGCTCCTGGCAGAAAGAGGAAACAGAAGGAAAGAACATCGCTCATTTAGTTCCAGACAGCCGTCTGAGGACAGAGGGTCTACGGAGCTGTGCATGCCCTAAGAGCTGCAGCTCCCAGAAAGAGAAATTGAAGGCAGAATTATATTGCAGTGAACGTGAAGGAGAGCAGAGCAAAGGAGAAGATACCAGAAGGGGACCAGCCCTGAGCAGGCTGCCTCCTTCTGAGGCGCAGAACAGCGGTAGCTGGAATACCGAGGTAGTTAGGACCTCTGCGCTTAACTTCAGAGACCGGCAGGACAGCTAATTGCACATTACCTGTCCACACCTACACCCAGGAGACACGGTGGCACCCCACAAAGTCGGGTTATCTAAGAGACCCTATAAACAGGCTCAAGTCACCAGTCATACGGGTTTTGTCCTCTCCTATACGGGGGACAGAGAGAGTGAGACACCACGTCTGTGAGGCCCTAATTTGAAGCTTATGCAGTAAGGGACTACACCACTACAGCGCAAGGGAAGGCTATTGATTTCCACCTGGGGGACTCTGGACTTGCAAGGGGACTCTGGACTTGCCTCCAAACTCTGCCTGCCCTGTGGTCTGGTGCTCTAGACTGTGGATGCTGAAGTCTTCAGTAAAGGTAAAGAGACTGCAACCTTGTGTCCTCGTTCTTTACTGTGCCTCTCACCATTCTACCATCTACACACTGAGAGCCCTGGGGATATACTTCACCTGTGGGAAGGTATACCATCTAGCTGCCATAACATCACCCAAGCAGACCCCCTTAAAGCAGCGTCAATCACCGTGACCGAATACCACAGGTATTCCCCTTTTACATGGACATGCCAGCACCACGGACCAGATCAGCCACCCTGACATCCTCCCGTGAACCGCAGGACCCGGTTTAGAGTACCCCCTTGCCCTGACGGGGTGCTCCACATACTGTATATGAGAGGCTATGTAAGGGCGAATACTCTATATAGGAGGCTGTGTGTGGGCTCATACTGTATATAGGGGGCGATGTGTGAGCTCACACTATGTATAGAAGGCTCATATTGTATATATGAGGCTATGTGCGAGTTCATATTAAATACAGGATGCTATGTGGGTGCACACAATGAGTATATATGGCTATGTGCGAGCTCATACTGTATATAGGAGGCTATATGGGGGCTCATTCTGTATATAGGAGGCTATGTGGGGGCTGATACTGTATATAGGAGGCTATGCCGGGGCTCATACTGTGTATAAGGAGCTATGTGGGGCCTATACTGTATATAGGTAGCTACGTGGGGGCTCATACTGTATGTAAGGGGCTATATGGGAGCATATTGCTTGTCCCGTGAGCTGTTATCCTCATTGCAGTATGGCTTATGGTCTCCTTTTCTAGTCCTAATTATAATTTCTTGATAAAACGATGAATGACCAAAAGAGGGGAAAACGCGACAGAAGAATATATCATTAACCTAAGTACACAACTGTTCAGGCCAAACAGGGTCTCTCTATCTATCTAATCTATCTATCCATCCATCCATCCATCCATCCATCCATCCATCCATTCATCCATTCATCCATCCATCCATAGGAAAAAATGCAGGCAGCACTCCACAGTTTAAAGGTGAAAAAAATATGGTTTTATTTCAAACCAACAGCATGTAGGTTTGAAATAAAACCATATTTTCTTCACCTTTAAACTATGGAGTGCTGCCTGCATTTTTTCCTGTCAGGATAGAGGAAGTTTTGGATGTTTTGTCAAGGAGGCGTGCATCCACCTATTGGTAAAGTGCTGTCCCATTTTTTGTCTATCTATCTATCTATCTATCTATCTATCTATCTATCCCATATCTATCTATATATCTATCTATCTATCTATCTATCTATCTATCTATCTATCTATCTATCTATCTATCTATCTATCTATCTATCCCATATCTATCTATCTATCTATCTATCTAAAGAAAATTAGAGCAGCACAAAGAAAGGGTCTGGGTGCAGAGCCCCCCAGGCAAATACCAAATACCAAATATATAACCCTCAGCCCACTAGAATCTATATTACATACTGTATGTTCATCACATATTATCTCATCGCCTATTTAGGATGCCTGGTCAGTCAGAGTAGTGATGGAGCTACATAGGGGCAGTGGACGAGAACCGGGGGCAACATACCGTTTCACCTTAGGGGGCAATCCTCGCTATCAGGAAGAGAATTGTGAAGTCCCTATCTCCACTCATTTCTGTTCTTTTTTTTTTTTTAATCAGATTTTCTCTGCAGATATGTGTGCATTTATGTCTTTATGTATTGGGTTTTTAAACTAAATAGACGAGATAATTTTTTAAGTTTTTTTTTGTTATGGTTTACATGAAAAAGGGCCCCATAGATTGATTGCTTTGGTTGTTGATTAAAGGGAACCTGTCAGCTGAATTTGGCGGGGCTGGTTTTCGGTCATATGGGTGGGGTTTTCGGGTGTTTGATTCACCCTTTCCTTACCCGCTGGCTGCATGCTGTGTCCTCCGTAGTACACGCCTGCGCAAGGCAATCTTGCGGCCAGCATGCAGCCAGCGGGTAAGGAAAGGGCGAATCAAACACCCGAAAACCCCGCCCATATGACCGCAAACCTGTCCCGCCAAATTCAGGTGACAGGTTCCTTTTTAAGGGGGCTATGTGGGGTCTCAGATTAAATGCAGGGGGCTATGTGGTGTGTCATACTGTATATAGGGGGATGTTGGGAATTTTCTTTTTTATATTATATTAATATTGAGCAGAATTAATTTCAGCCTATTGGTTCGGCCTCCACAATAGTCATAGTCTGTCATGTGGCCCCTGTGGAATAATAATATCCCACCCTTCTTTATTATGTTTAGCGCTATGTTATGTATAGTGTTGTACGTAAGGGAAACATTGTATCTCTGTCATTTTCCATGTCCGGTTGGGCCCCAGGGCACCTGACCTATCACATGATTTATCGAGGGATCAAGTGACATATCACGTGATACGTCAGGTACCTGGGGCCCATGCCTTCTAAAAGGCCCAGTGCCCCGGCTACTCTTAATCCGCCCCTGCCTATTCTGATATTGGAGCAAGTCACATTATTCGTAGAAAAGAAGAAAAAAAACATGGCCGGCTCTAACTCTCCAGACTGTAGTAACTGCAGAGGGGGCTCCCCTGAGAAATGAGCCATACGCAGGTATATACCAATGTCTGTATGAAGTGTTCTGGCAGAAGCAGCGGTAACGTAATCAATCATGCAAATTTTTTAATGTGGCTGAAAAAAAAAAGCGTATCTGTCGAAATCTGTTGCATTCTCCGGCATGAATTATTTCCTGACAGGTTTCTTTCCCATGCCAAAAATATTAAAGCAGGTATATATAGGTAGATGCCATTAAATAACTGCTGCTGACAGGCGTAATTCATGGTCGGGCCTTTTTATTAATAGGCCAGGGGCTACCCTTCGCAATTAGTGAGGTGATGAGAACGCCTTTTTATGAAGCGGTGTCAAGCCTGACGCTCCGCGTTTGTCAGGTTTCCTAATGCGCCGAATGATGTGACGGTTTAACCCCTTATGGGCAAGGATGCAAAACCCAATGGAGGATTGCAAATACCATGAGACATTTTCTCTAAATATTAGAAAATAATTCTTACGCTTTCTATACATCTTCATAGAAGTCAGAGAAGTTGATTTACCCCTTTATGAACCGACAATGTTTCATTTTTGGGCTTTAGTTTTTTATCCTCCGCTTCTTCCAAGGGTCATAACTTTTTTTATTTTCCCTTCCACATGGCCATATGAGGGTTTTTTTGTGTGACATGAGTTGTCTTTTTGACTGACCTCATTCGCGTTACTATACAATTTACTGAAAAATGAAGAAAAATATGGGAAAATGGTGAAAAATTGCAATTTTGCCATTTTTTAAGGTTTCTTTATTACAGCATTCGTCGTGTGATGAAATTGACGTGACATCATGATTCTTCAGGTTCGTATGATTACGGCGATACCAAACGTATAGTCTATTTTTTAGTTGTAAAAAAAATTCTGAACTTTGTAAAGAAAAATTTGGTTTGTTTCGCTGTTTTTCTATAGTTTTCCACTGATGGAGCTGCATGAACTGTAGTTTTTGGTACAATATTGGGTTTTTTACAGCGTTTCAGTGTCTTTTTTACATTTTTTTGGCTGATGGAAGGTGATTGAAAAATGCCTATTCAGGCTTTTTGTTATTATTTCGAGCGTTTACTGTGCAGGTTAATTAATTTTAGCATTTGTTGTTAGCACTTTAACACAATATTACTAAATATGCATATTCTTTTTATTTCTTTTAATTTAGGATTGGGAAAAGAGGGTGATTCAATCTGTTTCTGTTATTTATTTATGTTTAAAGTATTTTATTAAACTTTTTATTAATTTACACATATCTTGTTAGTCCCTCCTGTAATTATTTGATGGTGTGCATCTTGTAGTAAAAATTGATTATCTCCTTTAAAGCTCAGCATAAGGGAGTGCAACGATAGTGGAGACAGGATCTGTCAATAGATTCCATGTTGGCTTGGTAACCTATCGGAACGCATCTCAGCTTCAAGAAAATGGCCGCCGCGATCTCCATCTGCGCATGCGCGGCATCCCGTGGCCATTTTCCTAAAGGCCCGGGCAGCAGAAGACTCCATATGCGCACGCGCGGCCTCAGGAAGATGGCCGCCCCCACAGATCACCAGGGAAATAGCGCAGATCGCGCGTTTTTTCTTCTCCTGCCCAGTGGATTCAGAAGACGGGCATGCGCAAACCACTACGCCACCAATGGAAAGATATGCAAGATCTGGGGGAAGAAACAGCGATGTCGCCACGCCCATATGACCTGACCAGCCTGATTGACAGGCGAAAACGGCGACTTTGGTAAGTTATTTCGGCAGCATAGGTGGGGAATCAGGGTACACAAAATACACTATAGTAACGCACAGCTCAGGCCCTATTTAACAGTATTTTTATCTCGTACTGAAAAAACGGGGTGACAGGTTCCCTTTAAGGGATAACTTGCTGGGTACCTTTTGCCACCACTAGATGGAGCTCAGGAGTTTACAGCATTCTATGATACATTGAACTCAATAATAAAACTGTATGCAGTGAGCTCCCCTTAGTGGTGACTAATGGTAGCCAATATGTTGTTATCTCTTAAATCTAAGTCTATGCAAAGAATTTGGGGCTTTGTATGAGTAAAACATAGCTTCGATCATGTTATATACATGTATTAAAAAAATTAAAATTCTCAGCTGTCCGGCCTTCAGCATACATAGTCCTAATTTATCTAAAGAAGACTTTTTGTATGATGAAATATAATGAGGGGGGGTTGGTGGCCACTTTTATTGTGCATATGTACATATACTAGCTCTGTAACCAAGTGGAGTACAGAAGAAATGCACTGCAGTTAATTCAATAATCACTAAGTCCAGTCACACAGACTACAGTAAAATTGAATAATTGACTTTATAGGAATCGAAACGCTGACACATGGGTTTTTAATGTATTGAGCATCTAATTTGTCTTACTGCTCCTGTTATACTTTAAGTAACATAATAAAGGTTATGTCTTAATGTTTAAATAAATCTACATGGAAACAATAGGCGGCTTTGTACTGCCAGGATATAATGAATCTAATTGTTATACAACTAGACAGCACTATCTTTGGCATGTACATTCTTAGGAGGCAGTGAACTTGGCGGTTTTATTATTTGAAGCACTGAACTTGGTTACACTGCTGGGAGACTCTGAACTTGATGGGGTATACCACTAGGAAGCACTTAGGATGGCACTTACTTGATGGATATACTACTAGGAGTCAATGAGCATGGCAGTTACTCTGCTAGCAGGTAGTGAACTTGATAGCTAAACTACAAAAAAGAACTAATTTGATAGTTATACAACCAGGAGGCACTAAATTTGATGTTTATACTTCTAGGAGAAACTGAGCTTGACATTTACACTGCTAGGAGTCACTGAACTTGATGGTTGCACTAGTAGAAGGACTTAACTTAATGATAAAACTGGTAGGAGACACTGAACATAATGGATATAATACTAGGAGTACCAGAGGTTGATGTAAATACTGCTAGGAGACCCAGAACTTGAAGGTTATTTTACTAGGAAGAACTGAGCTTGATGGTTATACTGCTAAGAAACGCTGAACTTGACGGTTATACTACTAGGTGGAAATTATCTTAAAGGGACTCTGTCACCTGAATTTGGCGGAACTGGTTTTGGGTCATATGGGCGGAGTTTTCGGGTGTTTGATTCACCCTTTCCTTACCCGCTGGCTGCATGCCGGCTGCAATATTGGATTGAAGTTCATTCCTGTCCTCCATAGTACACGCCTGCGCAAAACAATCTTGCCTTGTGCAGGCGAGTACTATGGAGGACAGAGAATGAACTTCAATCCAATATTGCAGCCAGCATGGAGCCATCGGGTAAGGAAAGGGTGAATCAAACACCTGAAAACTCCGCCCATATGACCCAAAACCAGTCCCGCCAAATTCAGGTGACAGGTTCCCTTTAATGGTTATGTTGTTAAGAGGTACTGAACTTGATCATAGAATCAATGTTAGAGTTGGAAGAGACCTCCTGGGTCATCTGGACGTACCCCCTGTTCAATGCAGGATTCACTAAATCATCCCAGACAGATGTCTATCCTCTGTCTGAAGACTTCCATAGAAGAAAAACTCAACACTAGTGATGAGCGAACGTGTTCGGATAAGGTGTTATCCGAGCATGCTTATGTGCTATCCGAGTGTCTTCGGTGTGCTCGAAAAATATGTTCGAGTCCCCACGGCTACATGTCTCGCGGCTGTTCGACAGCCCCAACACATGCAGGGATGGCCTGTTTGATAGCCGCAATCCCTGCATGTATTGAGACTGTTGAACCACCTCAAGACATGCAGGTGTGGGGAACATTTTTTTTCAAACTTGGCAAAGACACTCGGTTAGCACACAAGCATGCTTGGATAACTCCTTATCCAAGCACATTCACTCATCACTACTCACCACCTCTCGTGGCAGTCTGTTCCACTTGTTGATCATCCTCACTGTAAAAAAGTTTATTCTAATATCTAATCTGTGTCTCCTCCCTTTCAGTTTCCCCATTACTTCTAGTCTTTCCTTGTGCAAATAAGAATAAGGATGATCCCTCTACAATGTGACAGCCCTTGAGATATTTGTAGACCGCTATTAAGTCTCCTCTCAGTCTTCTCTTTTGCAAGCTAAACATTCCCAAATCTTGTAACCGTTCCTCATAGGACACTGATTGCAGACCAGTCACCATTCTGGTTGTTCTTTTCTGATGGTTATTGGGCATTGATAATTACACTACAAGGAGTAATTCAGCTTGACAAGGTCGTATTTCTGTCTAGCCGCTTCATGAATGCCTCCAACTTGTGCCCGTCATTGCATGGTTACCCATTCCCCACAGAGTACAATATAAACTTATCTCTGTCACCAACAAAGGTAGTTCTGCACCTCCCTACTTTTAATCCCTTATCTTTGTCTATCACCCTAGAGATGCTCTCCGTTGTGCAACTGAGCTGATTTCACACATCAGTTTTTTGCCATCAGGCAGGATCCGGCGAGTTTTTGAAAAAACGGATCAATTGCAAATTGTGAAAAACTGATGCGAAGGATCCGTTTTTTTGCTGGATCCATTTTTTTAAAAAAAACCTTGGATGGAGTTTAGACTTCCTGTTCCGGGGAAGAGGAGAGAGAGAGACCAGAATGGGAAAAATACCATTTCTGGGCATGTCATTAACGGATTCCGGCACCAAAGCTGGACAGTGCCTGATCCGGCGAAAAATGGACAAAAGGGAAGACCATCAGGCGCAATCCTGCGCTAATACAAGTCTATGGGAAAAACGGATCTGGCGGAATCATTCGTCAGATCCGTTTTTTTTAAATTCGCCAGATTGTGCCTGACGGCAAAAAACGGATGTGTGAAAGTAGCCTAAGACTAACATCCTCCAAAATCTAAATTTCCCAATTGCTTCTCCAAGACTTCTCTCATGCTGCACCAGTTTTCTGGAATGCACCACCCCAGATGATGTGATTAATACCTAGCCATCACATTTTTAAGTGTACTTTAAAAGCACATCTCTTTAGACAAGCCTATCACCCGCTTTACTAATCTGTTCTCTATTTCTAAATTTTTCTCAAAATCTGGTTCCTTCTCTTCATTTGTCCCACATCATCCATGCACCCAATAGTACTTGGTAACTGTACTTACACAGATACTGGTTGATGACAGGATCATGCATCAATTTTGAAAACCCCTATTTAATATAAGCTTGGGAGCAGGCCCTCAATCTTTCTGAAACTGTTGAACTATGCGTTACTTTATAATGTCTTTATTGTCTATACGTGTCTCCGCTTAATTGTAAAGTGCGGCAAAATATGTTGGCACTAAAAGTCTTCTTATTATATTGCTAGGCACTGACATTGATGGTTATACTACTAGAAAGAATCAAGCTTGATGATAAGTTAGGAAACACTGAACTTGATGGTTATAATACTAGGAGTAACTGAGCTTGAGGAACATACTGCTAAGATACACTGAATTTGATTGTTATTCCACTAGGAGGAACTGAGCTATGTGGTTATACTACTAGGAGGCACTGAGCTTGACAGTTATACTGCTAGGAGACACTGAACTTGATGGTTAAACTAAAAAGAGTAACTGAGCTTGATAATTATGCTACTAGGAGACACTGGACTTGATGGTTATACTACTAGGAGGAATGGAACTTGATGGCTATACTGCTATGAGACTCTACACATGATGATTATACTACTGGGAGACACTGACCTTAATGGTTATGCTGTTAAGAGGCAATTAACTTTATAGTTTACTATTAGGAGGCACTGAGCTTGATGGTTATACTTCTAAGTGGCACTGAACCTCATAGTTAAACTAAAAACAGTAATTGAGCTTGATAATTATGCTGCTAGGATGCACTGAACTTGATGGTTATGTGATGCCCCAGGGTCCTGGTTGTCACAGTGGCATTGCTTTCCTCACAGGGAGAGTGGTGATAAGCTTGGAAGCGATGGAAGATTCCTCTTAACAGGTAAATGGCACATACAACACCGTTCTGACTCCAGGACAGAAGGGGGAGCTCTACATCCGACTTCAGGGAAGCTGCTCACTCTGGTCGAGAGGAGGAGTTAGTTGCTAGGCAGTTGCTAGGCAGTTAGGAAGATTTAGACAGTTGGTGTCGGACAGCAGACTGGAGCAGTCTGAGGTAGAAGGACGAGTGAGGGGCCGTACAGCCTGAAGTGCTGTAGCTCCTCGATAGCGAGATACAGAAGGAAAAAGAGAGCAGAACAACTTGTAAAGAAACTGAAAGGAGAAAGGAGCAAAGGTGAAGTGAAGAGCTGGAGAGAGAAGTTGCAACTGAACTTCCTCCGCACTGAGCGCATATGCCGGTAACCGGAAGACCGAGGTTGTGTCATACTCTAGGAGGCACAGCAGAAACCGGTAGGACAGCTGAACTACACGTAAACTGTCCGCCCTAACACCCAAGAGACACAGTGACACATAGAGCCCGGGTCATGATAGAGACCCTGTAAAAAGGCTCGAGTCACCTGTCATATGGGATTGTGTCCCACTTCAATAAAGGACAGAGATAACTGAGAGGACCTTGCTAAAAAGCCATAGGCAGTAAAGGACTATAACAACACAGCGCTAGAAGGAAGGCTTTTAACTCCACCTGGTAAAGCTGAACTCTGAACTCGCTTCCTAGCCGGCCGGACCCTGCTTGTACCTGTTATCTGGTGCCCTGGACTATGGCTGCCTGCTACCATCAGTAAACCAGGTAAAAAACTGCACAACTGCGTCCTTCGTTCTTTACTGCACCACTCACCATCTTCCATCTATTCACTGGGAGCCCTGGGGACCTACTTCACCTGTGGGAAAATATACCATCTGGCTGCCATAACATCACCCCAGAGGACCCCTTTAAGCAGTGTTGGTCACCTCTGCCCGAATACCACAGGTGATGTCACAAACTTTCTTTATTTCAAAAACCCCTTTAAAGACCTTTCCTTTAACATGGGCGCCCAGGGCCACGGACCGGGTCGCCGCCGTCGTGACACATCCCTTTAAGTACCGTACCCGATACCAATTACCCCATGGCCCTTGCGGACGTTCCAGTTATACTTCTAGGAGGAAGTGAGCTTGATAATTATGCTGCTAGAAAGCCCTGAACTTGACAGTTAAACTACAAGTAGGCTCTGAACTTGATGTCCATACTTCTAGGAGGCACTGAGCTTGATGGGTATACTACTAGGAGGAACTGAACTTGATCGTTATACTACTAGGAGGAACTGAACTTGATAATAATGCTGTTAGAAGGCCCTGAACTTGACAGTTAAACTACAAGTAGGCACTGAACTTGATGTCCATACTTCTAGGAGGCACTGAACTTGATGTCCACACTTCTAGGAGGCACTGAACTTGATGTCCCTACTTCTAGGAGGCATTGAACTTGATGTCCAGACTTCTAGGAGGCACTGAGCTTGATGGTTATACTACTAGGAGGAACTGAACTTGATAATAATGCTGCTAGAATGTACTGAATGTGATAGTTATACTACTAGTAGGCACTGAGCTTAATAGTTATTCTATTAGGAGGCACGGGACTTAATGTTTATACTACTAGGAGGAACTGAGCTTGATTGTGACACTATTAGAGGGTGTTAATCTTAACAGTTGTGATAGAAACATAAATTATGTCTTAAACTCATACAGTGGATAGTGAAGCAGTACAGAATCTGGATGGTCATCCTTGCACACCATGCAGCATCTCACATTTTTATCCATCACTAATGTGGACTAAGATGTGGTGTACAACAGGTCTCATGTCAGTGGTTTATGATTCAGAAAACAAACAGGGAAAACATACTTGTGTCATGCACTGCCCATGCATTAGGCATGTCTATAGCTATAGCTATTGTCTGGGCTATGACTCAGTGTACAAATACCATACCCGCTGATCGAAGCTGAACATGCATGTTACTGATCATAGGGTAGAGAGGGGGCACTGTCATTGCATCCCCACCCCTAGTGAATGCCCAGAGGGGACTGGCATGACCCACATAATTGATAGATCCTGTCTAAAGCGATGTAATTAAAACATATTCACCTAATGTCTATGCAGGACTTATATACACCTGCACAGGTCTGGCTACTTTTTGCGTGAGTGGTTAATATGTAATATTTCTGTTCAGTAGAGCCATATTTTTGTTATAATAAAAGTTAATGAAATTCTTTCAAAGTCTTAAAAAATAATTTGGCAGACCCCATTAATTGCAACGTGTACCGAACGATGGTTTAATCGTTCCTAATTATATCCAGGCATCCAAAAATATTTGCTTTACTCTTTAGATTTGTACCGAAAATTAAAAAAAAAAAAATGGGACCAGGCTTTTTGGTTTATTTCAGTAAGTAAACACATGTCTTACAACCTGACCCCACACCATTTATACGCCACTAAATATTTTTAGCACATGACTGAACCACTAATTTTTAGGAAAATATATAAATATGCATGAGTACATAGGAAAGCTATAAAAGGTGGATGGCATTTTTTTTTAAAAGCCTCTTGTAAAGCCAGACTGCTATACTAGAAAAAGCATTTTCTTAGTCTTTAAATACCTGCGGTGTTTTTTTTTTCCCTCTTTTTTTGGAGCTAATGCCTGTCGTTATAAATAAACATTATAATTTTTGTTACCTTGTAGGTAATCTCGCAGGCATTGGCACGCCACATCATAAAAAGTGGCACAAAATACACAGGAATGCGGCCACCGCTGCACAGTTAAAGAGTTCATTGCGGAACGTGCAGAGGGAAATTTAAGGGAAACATTTATTTATTTTCTTTTTTTTTTAAATGTACCGTATTTATTTTCAATCATAAATGAAAAAATTAAATATATTTATAAAATGTGATATGTGTTATATAGGAATATTTCATATAGTGTATACTGGGAAAATGCTCACAATGAAAATACATTGTGTGTACGATTATTAGGCAATTCGTATTTTTGCTTATTAAAGGGGACCTGTCACCCCGAAAATCACGGGTGAGGTAAGCCCACCGGCATCAGGGGCTTATCTACAGCATTCTGTAATGCTGTAGATAAGCCCCCGATGTTACCTGAAAGAGGAGAAAAAGACGTTATATTATACTCACCCAGGGGCGGTCCCGCTGCTGGTCAGGTCGGATGGGCGTCTCCGGTCCGCTCCGGCACCTCCTATCTTCTTTCCATGACGTCCTCTTCTGATCTTCAGCCACGGCTCCGGCGCAGGCGTACTTTGTCTGCCCTGTTGAGGGCAGAGCAAAGTACTGCAGTGCGCAGGCGTCGGGCCTCTCTGACCTTTCCGGCGCCTGCGGACTGAACTGAACATCTCCCGAAAAAACGGGGTGACAGGTTCCCTTTAAATAGAATAGAGCAGGTCCTGAAGTAGGAACAGAGTTATAAATTGCTAGGCGGAGGAGTACCAGTGAGTTTGGGAAGAGAAGTTTTCCGCATAAAACTATTGAAACACCCTGCCACCACTGAGATTGGAGGAACCCAAGGAAGTAGGAGTCACTGGAGAGCTGGGAGAAATCTGGGCAACCGGGCTACTTAGGAGCAAGTTCTTCTTGACTGCACAGACACTATTAACTTTTCCCTGCAAATTTCTTTAAATTGGACATCCCCTTTAATGTTATATTTACTAATGGAAAATAAAAGAAGAGTTCATCACAAATAGTATACATGTGCCACGCCGATTTCTTATCACAACCCTGGATTTCTCATTAAAGCTTTTGATGGTGATTCTTATGGTTGTGGTCACCTTGTAAGGTGATGGATTGTTGAACCTGGGAGTTGGCTGCTCCTGAAGACAAGAGTTTTAATTGCATGGAGCCACAAAATCAAGCACCAGGATATACGTTCAAATTGGCAGCAATGCAATCGGACAGTTTTGTCCATCTATTGCCGGGGGGACAAGACACCTCCAGAGGTTATGCTCTTGGCTCTCATGTTTCCAGTGCTGGTTACAGCATGAAAAAGTGTCTGAGTACCAAGAGATCAGAAGACTGGAATGCTCCAGCATTGTGTGCATTCAACCAAGAGATCTGTGCCCGGTATGTTATCGAAATGCTTCACCGTCAGTGACATCACTAGGAGTCGGCCCGCACCGCCACGCCTAACCAATACATGCTCCTTCATTTATTTACTTAAGTATCTGCCAAAAGCCATCTGGTCCTTCTCTCTGAGAGCTGCTCTTATGTCACATATGGAGAAGCACTCAGAGAACTTTATTTAAGAAACGCTTATGAAACATAAATAAGAAATGTGGCTGACTCAAAGAGGGATCCATTTCTGCACAATATAAGCCTCGCTGTCAATGGGACCGGTTGAGCCCAAATACGTATGGTTTGTGTTTCTCTTACATATGTACGACATGTCTCCTGCACAGGAAATGATAGATACTGTATGTGAGGCTGAAAACCTCGTAGCCCAACTTGTGAGCCACTTATCTAAAGCCAAGTTTAAGTCCTCGTTCGGTAAATACATAAGTGCATGCACAACGCTACAATCCTTGTCTGGAAGGAGTAGGCTCACCTTTGGTGAACCTGTATCATGGGGACTTGCATTTATGACAATACAGTAGCATGTAAAAGTTTGGGCCAAAATGATCTCTAAAAGGGCTAAAGTTAAAGATGGCACATTTCCTTTATATTTTAGGCAAAAAATATGTATACTGTCATTTTTTTACATTTTAAAAATTACAAAAAGGAAACCGGGCTGATGAAAAAGTTTGGGGACCCTTTGAGATTTGTGTGCTCAGACAACTTTGATCAAGGTTTCAGACCTTAATTAGCCTATTAGGTTTATGGCTTGTTCACAATCATCGCTAGGAAAGACCAGGTGATGCAAATTTGTCAGTCTCCTCTAACCTTGTGCCTAAAACCAGCAGCCATGGGTTCTTCTAAGCAGCTGCCCAGTACTCTGAGAATGAAAATGGTGGATGCCCACAAAGAAGGAGAAGAAGAAGAGCGCAAGATGTTTTCAAATTATCCTCTCCTCAGTTAGAAATGTAAGTAAGAAATGGCCGCTAATAGAAAGAGTGCGATTCTATGAATGAGCTACCCGAACAATTGGATTACTTCCCTACGTTCACAGTTGTAAGTCTCGGCTAAAAGCACAAGGCAAGCTTGGCACATTCACTAATCTGACTCTTCTCAATTTTTTTTCGGAACAACATCCCTTCATCCAGTGATGTCCACCACACTGCATGTGATTCATATCTTTGCATATGCAGATACCGTCTGGACCTTCTCTCGGGGTTTGTTTGTACCTACTATCTTTGGGGGGTAAAAAAGAGCAAAACAGGTATTTTTATTGTTTGTGATAATTCCATTTTATCCTAGATTGAAAACTTTTGTGTTCACTTTTCTTCGACGTGTTCCTTCTGGAGGACATGCAGGGAAAGGTTTTGGAGGGACAAACAATATGTTAGACATAATGGAAAGGGTTGCATCTATCTTGGTGCACATCGATAAAAAGTTGCGAGGGGCACATTATACTTATCTATGATATAGTGGATACACATTCGGAAGCCATGCACATTTCGCAGATAATCTCTCCAGCTGTGTCTGCCAGACAGCACATGTTCCCAGCAGTCGGCACAAGCCAAGGATGTTTCATTCATAAACGTGCCAGCAAGTCTTCTGCTCCTGTATCTCCGGCCTCCCTCACTATTATGTTCTGCATGTAATTTTCAGCTGGATAGGCTTGAAACCATTTAAGTTGTGGAAGTAAATTGCTTGAAGCGCTATAAAAATATCATTGAGGCCATGTGGTTTTTAAACTCTGTCTTTCCTTGAGTGTGTGTGTGCTTTTTTAGAGGCCTGTGTGTGTGAATTACTCCCAGCTGCTCCTCTCGGCTGGTCGCACCTCCAGTTTTACTGCTGTTCTTACTCTTACAGTAGCTGTTATGTCGGAAAGTCATGTAAATTGCTATTTGCATTAATTTAGCTTTACTTAACCTTTTCTAAGCCAGTGGCTGCAAAACAACAAGGGAGCATGGTGTTTAGCATCATTTATCAAGGGTCTATGAATAGGGGATGCAGAAATTGCTTTTGCACCTAATCCACGGTGCCTAATTAGGCTCAATAGCCCCTGTGCCACATAAAAGGTTAATAATACTATAAATGGCCATTGATAGTTGGGTGGCATGATACAGTTTCACTACCATATGTACAAAGCTACACCTCTCCTTATTGCTTTCGGCACTATTACACTTCACATTCACTATATGGAGAAAAGAATAAGGACACATGTCTTAATCATTGAATTCGGGTCTATCATTCAGTCCCATTACACTCTGTGTATAACATATGGCCCCTTTGCACCTGGTGTATAACATTCAGCCCCATTTCCCCCGTGTATGACATCCAGCCCCATTGCCCCCAGCGTATAACATATGGTCTCATTGCCCCTAGAGTATAGCAATTGACCGAATTGTCCTCAGAGCATAACATCCAGCCCCATTGCCCGGAGTATAATATCTGGCTCTCACTCTCCATCATCCCCTGTGTATAATATCTGGCCCCATTGCCCCCTAGTGCATAAAATGCATCCTTCTTGCCCCCGGTGTTCAACATTCGGCCCAATTGCCCCCAGTGTATAACATTCTGCCCCATCGCCCCCCCCTCCCAGTGTATGACACTTGGCCCCAGTGTATAACATGCAACCTCTTTGCCCCTAGTGTAAAACAATTTCCAAATTTGTATAACATCTGGCCAAATTTTCCCCGGTGTATAACATCTGACAGTCCCCCATCCCCGGTGTATAATATCTGTCACCTTACCCCTAGTGTGTAACATCTGCCCCCATTGTCCAGGGTATATAACATCCGGCCCTATTGCCCCTGGTATATAACATCTGGCCTCATTTCACACAGTGTATAAAATCTACACCTTACCCCTGGTGTATAACATGCGGCCTCATCATCCTCGGTGTGTAACATCTGCTGCCATTGCCAACAGTGTTTAACATCTGGCCCCGCCATCCCCAGTGTATAACATTCAGACCAGGGATGGACATTTAAGTTATGCAGCCTGTGCAGCCGCACAGGAGCTCAAGATGTAAGGGCGCCCATTTGCACCTCGAAAGCAAGTGGAATTGTGCATTATGATGAACTATTAGACTGCAAAGGGCCCTTATACTGTTTATGCACAGGGGCCCACTTCTGCCTTTGTTTGCCACTGACCCGGACATCGAAGTCCAGAGTACTCCCACAGTTTTTCTGTGTTGGTGTAAGGATGTCCTGGACTATATGATCCCACAGAAGGCGCACTGAGCACATCACTCGTTTTCTCCATAAACTAGAAGATTTTGAAACTAAAGTTATACGCCACTTTCTAGCGCAAGATCCCTTCAAGGATCTGTGATTACTTTGATGTGGATTTCCAAGCTGACAGATTCCCTTTAAGGCTATGTGCATACATTCAGTATTTGCAGCAGACTTTTCTGCTTCACAAATCAGAATGTTGGCAATAAAAATGCAGCATAAAATATGTGCGGTTATGCCATGTTTTTATATGTATTCTTGATATGTTTTTACTTGCAATTTTTCCACTCATTTGGGTGAAAAATGCTCCAAAAACAGTGAAAGTATTGACATGCTGCAAGTTTAAAAAAAACACATCGCAGCTCAAAATACGCATAGAAAATAACTCCCCATGTGCTTGAGGTATTAGAAACCTCATTGGCTTTGCTGATACTTTAAAAAGCTTTTTTTTCCATGGTAAAAAAAGATGCAGAAAAACTTCAGTGTATGAATAATCCCTTAATGAAGCATTCCTTTTGTATGTGTGTGCAAATAACATATCCATTAATATTTATCACCAACATATATCAGCACAAAATAAGTTGCACACAAATATGAAAGAGCAGTTAGTAAACTCCAATAAAGCTAGCAAATAGCAGTGGTGTGCATACTAGTGGTGTGTAAGGTCGCACTACCTGACCCACGGGATAAAACGACCACCAGTCGGCTACCACAGCAGTTTTCATTTAATAGCCTGTTTAAATAGGCAGACTATGCTTCCGATTAGTAGGCCGTACTGTGTGCATAAAACATTTTAATATCGGCGCAGCGCGCCAATACAGTTACATTCAGCACCAGAGCAGGGAGAATCGATCTCCCTGCTCTGCCGCTATGGGGCCCCTGAGCAGGCGGGGGAGGCCCAGTGCCAGCAGTGAGCCCCCCTCCATCATCGGAAGATCAGCTGTACCGGCATTTAGCCGATTCAGCTGATCGCATTGATGGGAGGAGCGCTGTGCTCCTTCTCCCATCATCCCCCTGTCAGTGTCGGCGTCTGACATCACTGACACTGACAGCGGGTGCGATGATGTCACTGCCCGGCGCCCGCTGCCAGGAGATCAGCGGGAGCAGCGCAGGAACCAGGAAGAAGAGAGGTGAGTATTTTTTATTTTTTAAATGGGTGCTGCTGCCTTATTACAGGGTCTGACAATGGGGGGCTGCCTTATTACAGGGTCTGACTATGGGGCAGAGGGGGCGAAGCTTCTGAGTGGGCCCTTAACCAGGTAACCTTGATTACAACTTGGTGACGCGCTCTAATACTGGAGGAGAACCTCAGCAGATGACTGCGCTGTTACTGAAGATAATCTTTATATAAAGACTAATATGAATATGACCGCCATATGGTCAGTGGTAGATACCATCCCTACAGAACATATAACAGATCACTGCACAGTTACAGATAATGACTTACCGCTGGCATCCTTTCTGATGGAATCGTTCATTTTTCCCCATCTTTTCCATCTGGCCAAGACCGACATGACAACTTCTTCCAGCCAAGACTCGTCTGCAGAGAATACAACAAAGACACGTTTCACTTCTCACATCCCAGCCATCACCATCTATTCCCAACCTGCACAAAATCCACATCCTGCTGATTCCCCAATACTGAGCCGCTGCTGCCGTATGTGTCCCTATTACTGCACCTGATACCCCAATACTGAGCCGCTGCTGCCGTATGTGTCCCTATTACTGCACCTGATACCCCAATACTGAGCCGCTGCTGCCATATGTGTCCATATTACTGCACCTGATTCCCCAATACTGAGCAGCTGCTGTCATATGTGTTCCTAATAGGGACACATACGGCAGCAGCTGCTCAGTATTGGGATATCAGGTGCAGTAATAGGGACACATATGGCAGCAGCGGCTCAGTATTGGGGTATCAGGGGGAGTAATAGGGACACATATGGCAGCAGCGGCTCAGTATTGGGGTATCAGGTGCAGTAATAGGGACACATACGGCAGCAGCTGCTCAGTATTGGGATATCAGGTGCAGTAATAGGGACACATATGGCAGCAGCGGCTCAGTATTGGGGTATCAGGGGGAGTAATAGGGACACATATGGCAGCAGCGGCTCAGTATTGGGGTATCAGGGGGAGTAATAGGAACACATACGGCAGCAGTGGCTCAGTATTGGGATATCAGGTGCAGTAATAGGGACACATATGGCAGCAGTGGCTCAGTATTGGGGTATCAGGGGGAGTAATAGGGACACATATGGCAGCAGCAGCTCAGTATTGGGGTATCAGGGGCAGTAATAGGGACACATACGGCAGCAGCGGCTCAGTATTGGGGTATCAGGTGCAGTAATAGGGACACATATGGCAGCAGCGGCTCAGTATTGGGGTATCGGGCAGTAATAGGGACACATACGGCAGCAGCGGCTCAGTATTGGGGTATCAGGTGCAGTAATAGGGACACATACGGCAGCAGCGGCTCAGTATTGGGGTATCAGCAGGATGAGGAGTTTGTGCAGGTTGGGAATAGATGGTGATGGATGGAATATGTGAAACGTGTCTTTGTTGTATTCTCTGCAGACGAGTCCTGGGTGGAAATAGTTGTCATGTCGGTTTGTGCCAGATGGCAAAGACGGGAAAAGTGAATGATTCCATCAGAGAACATCAGCGGTAAGACATTATCTGTAACTGTGCTGTGATCTCTTTTATGTCCTGTAGGACTGGTATCTACCACTGACCATATGGCAGTAATATCCATGTTGGTCTTTATATAGAGATTATCTTCAGTAATAGCGCGGTCATCTGCTGAGGTTCTCCTCCACTATTAGGGTGCATCACCGGATTGTAATCAAGGTTACCTGGTTCGGGGCCCACTCAGAAGCTTCGCCCCCCTGAACCAAAACCCTAGCTACGCCTCTGGGTACGAGTATGGGCTGGTATCATCAAAGATGAACTTGTGGGACCTTTTCGGGTTGAGGATGGAGTGAAGCTCAACTCCCAGACCTACTGCCAGTTTCTGGAAGACAACTTCTTCAAGCGTTGGTACAGGAAGAAGTCGGTATCATTCAAGAAAAACATGATTTTCATGCAGGACAATGCTCCATCACATGCCTCCAACTACTCCACAGCGTGACTGGCCAGTAAAGGTCTCAAAGAAGAAAAAATAATGACATGACCCCCTTGTTCACCTGATCTGAACCCCATAAAGAACCTCTGGTCCCTCATAAAATGTGAGATCTACAGGGAGGGAAAACAGTCCACCTCTCGGACCAGTGTCTGGGAGGCTGTGGTGGCTGTTGCACGCAATGTTGATCGTAAACAGATCAAGCAACTGACAGAATCTATGGATGGAAGGCTGCTGAGTGTCATCATAAAGAAAGGTGGCTATATCGGTCACTAATTTTGGGGGGGGGGGTTGTTTTTGCATGTCAGAAATGTTTATTTCTAAATTTTGTGCAGTGATATTGGTTTACCTGGTGAAAATAAACAAGTGAGATAGGAATATATTTGGTTTTTATCAAGTTACCTAATAATTCTGCACAGTAATAGTTACCTGCACAAACAGATATCCTCCTAAGATAGGCAAATCTAAAAAAAACCACTCCAACTTCCAAAAATATTAAGCTTTGATATTTATGAGTCTTTTGGGTTGATTGAGAACATAGTTATTGATCAATAATAAAAAAAAATCCTCTAAAATACAACTTGCCTAATAATTCTACACACAGTGTAAGGTGTTTATTGTCCAAGCAAAGGGGATGTGATTTCCTGAGAACCGCAATGGTTTGAGGGTGCCATGTCACATTGGCAGAGCCCCTGTGGTCCTAGAACAGCAGAACACCCCCTCCCCCCACATATGGACTCATTTTACAAATTACAACCCCCAATGAATTAATCAAGGGGTGCTGTGAACATAAATAGAAAAACGGCTAAAAAGCCATAGCCAGCTCACCAACCAGACCAACAGGTACGGAGCACGGGAGTTCGTCCTGACCTGGACGTCAAGCAGCAGCAAATCCAAACATACGTAGGTACTCCAGCTCCGATAAAATGAGTAAAGTCTTTATTAATCCAAAATGGTTAAAACATAATCCTTAGATTCGGTGGACCAGACAGGTGCTTGTAGCAGTTATGGCAACGCGTTTCGACCTGTATCAGTCTTACTCATGCCTATGTCTCATAGAGGAATAAATAATAGGAAAAAATGGACATCAGTTTGTTGTAAAAATTTCTCCTGAGTGCGCCAACACCCTACATGTAAACAGCAAATACTTTTCAGGCACAGTGCAAAGCTCAGAAGGAAAGGAGCGCCATATTATAGCACAGATTTTATTGTTATGGTTTGGGGGTGCCATGACACACTAGGAGAGCCCCTGAGGAGCCAGAACATCAAAACTCCTCATAAGTGACCCCATTTTACAAAATATACCTCTTGATGAATTAATCTAGGGTTGCAATGATCATATTGATATCACAGGTGCGTTACACAATTTTATACTATTGTGCAGTAAAGAAAAAATAATTACATCTTTACCACTAGCATTTTGTTTTAGCCAAAGATTTTACATTTTCACAAGCAGAAATGGGTAAAAATGGCACCAAAATTTGTCCTACGATCCCTGCTGAATGTAGAAATACCCCATATGTGGCTGTACAGTACTGCTGAGTCATATGATGAGACTCACGAGTAGTGTTGAGCATTCCGATACCGCAAGTATCGGGTATCGGCCGATACTTGCGGTATCGGAATTCCGATACCGAGATCCGATATTTTTGTGATATCGGGTATCGGTATCGGAAGTGTAAAATAAAGAATTAAAATAAAAAATATTGTTATATTCACCTCTCCGGCGGCCCCTGGACATCAGCGGGAGGATCCGGCGTCCGGCACGGCTTCTTTCTTCAAAATGCGCGCCTTCAGGACCTGTGGAATGACGTCCCGGCTTCTGATTGGTCGCGTGCCGCCCATGTGACCGCCACGCGACCAATCAGAAGCCGCGACGTCATTCCTCAGCTAAAGTCCTAGAATGAGCGCCTTCTAGGACCTGAGGAATGACGTCGCGGCTTCTGATTGGTCGCGTGGCGGTCACATGGGCGGCACGCGACCAATCAGAAGCCGGGACGTCATTCCACAGGTCCTGAAGGCGCGCATTTTGAAGAAAGAAGCCGTGCCGGACGCCGGATCCTCCCGCTGATGTCCAGGGGCCGCCGGAGAGGTGAATATAACAATATTTTTTATTTTAATTCTTTATTTTACACTTTAATATGGATCCCAGGGCCTGAAGGAGAGTTTCCTCTCCTTCAGACCCTGGGATCCATGAGGATACATTCCGATACTTGATGTCCCATTGACTTGTATTGGTATCGGATATCGGTATCGGCGATATCCGATATTTTTCGGGTATCGGCCGATACTATCCGATACCGATACTTTCAAGTATCGGACGGTATCGCTCAACACTACTCACGAGGGATGGAGCGTTATTTGCATCCTTGAATGCAGATTTTCCTTGAATAGTTTGTGGACTCCGTATACAGAACCCCCTAAGTGCTAGAACAGCAGAATTCCCCCTCAAGTTACCCCATTTTGGAAATTATACCCCTTTGGGGATTTATCTACAGATGTAGTGACAATTTTGACTCCATGGGTGTTTTCCAGAAACAAGCAGCACTGGATGTTACTGAGAAAATTTCAAACTGCCATTATGGTGACCAGTACGTTGTAGTGACCAGTACGTTATGCCCAGCTTGTGCTACCAGTATGTTGTAGTGACCAGTACGCTATGCCCAGCTTGTGCTTCTGGAGATTTGTATCTGTAAATTAAGTGGGCTCTCATCACTACAGAAATGCCAAACATGTGGATTCTAAATGTGGTTTAGGCAAACTGGGGCTCAGAAGGGAGGTGGGGCATTTGGATTTGGGAGGGCAGAATTCGCTGGATTTCTTTTGGGGTGCGAGGAGCCATACGATTTTCCAAAGCTTTTGTGCTGCCAGTAATGTGGAAGCCCCCTATATTTCCATTGACAGGTAGCTGACCTGAGTGGGGATTTGCTATTTTTGTGGATTGAGTTGAAGCTTTTATTGGGAACATTTTGCATAACGTTTGTGATCACTTTTATCTTGTGCTCTACGCTGAGCTCTTATACCAGGATTTCCATCAAAATCTCCAAGGGATGTGATTCAGATGAAACCTTCGAGGGAGCCACTCACTATAATTTGGCAGCAGAGTTACCCTCAACTCTACACTACATGGTAAAATCAATGGTGTCTTTCAAAAATAAAACTTGCCTTGCAAAAAACAAGCCCACACATGGCCATATTGATGGAATAATAGAAAAGTTATGGCTTTGGGAAGGTGGGGAGCAAAAAAAACAAGAACGTAAGAACAGAAAATTGCAAAGTCATGAAGGGGATAAAGTCATTTAAAAGAAATATATATTTAATTGGTTGGCCACTACTTTTTATTAATAACCCATCAATAAACAAAAGAAGTGGCCAAACCCTTTAAATAAATTAAGAAGAAAGTTTAGTTACTCTTTAGACACTGTGTGAACTGAATACCCCAAATTGCTGCCTATTACAAAGGGGTCAGTGATTAACTTTTCCATTAATTTGGCATTGGATTATTTTTTCTGTATTACGTATTAGCTAAAAATATTCCCATTTAATTTGTGATATTAGTCTATTTGGTGACAGTTTTGTGGAATTTTACGAATGTTTATAATAGTTATGGGCAGTGTATCCCACCATTATACTGGCACATTTTTAAGCGTTGCATAGGGCCAGCAGTAAACCCTCAAGTCCTGGTCCGTGTTCTTTATCAGCGTGACCCCAGAGAGCCCTGTTAGAAGTCTGCCATTCCTTACCAATTACCTATATAAATGTAAAAACCCGGCCGTAACTAATTTACTATTGACTAATTTACTACCCGTGGTTATCACAGCCGTCCTCTCTATCAATTACAGGGATAGACTCAAACAGCACTGACTGATTCAATCTGGACGCCTGGCCCCTGGGCTGTAAATTTTAGGCAATGCCTGTGACGGCCTTTTCTGATTTACAGCCTTTTTTATGCCTCACACAGTCAGGCTGGGACTTCACTGAATTAGATAACACCAAATAATAATTTTATTTTTATAACGGCCAAATATTTCTCAGCACTTAACAAATCAGTAGCAAAAAATAGGTAATGTACATTCAAAAATAGATAATAACGAGATGATTTCTTATTAGATCCCAGGAAAAAAAGGTGAATTGTCTTGATATTACTGTATCGGTGGAGGATCAGTCGATTCTCCTGGCTCTCCTAAAGTTCTCTTAATTCTTGATTCCCCATTAAATACCCATTCTGAAGCATCTTTTCTTTGAATTCTAAATTGTGCTGTTTCTGTGTTATTCCTCCTGGAAAATCTAATATATTTGAATGTGTGCATGTGTGTGTGTATGTCCGGGATTGGCATCTGCACCGTCGCAGCTACAGCCACAAAATTTTGCACACTCACACGTCTGGACCCCGATAGCGTCATAGGCTATGTTGTGAGGTGAAATCTTAATCCCGCGCGTTCCAATTCCCCAAACAATTTTGCCCCTATCTACATAATGGGGAAAAAGTGAATGGAAAAGTGTTGGAGGCGTCGCAGCTACAGCCACAAAATTTTGCACAGTCACACGTCTGGACCCCGATAGCGTCATAGGCTATGTTGTGAGGTGAAATTTTAACCCCGTGCTTTCCAATTCACCAAACAATTTTGCCCCTATCTACATAATGGGGAAAAAGTGAAAGAAAAAGTGTTGGAGGCAAAGCTGCCAGATGTGAACAAGGGGGACTTAAAGAATGAGAGCGATGGCGCCAAAGAGTATATACCATACAGTTGCTAAGGTGGGGCCCCGACATGAGATACTCACCACACACGGGGATATGAACACACACACAAAATGCGCCACACACTACCACGTGCTTGAACACATACCACCCTCAGCACACATTTCACCACACATACACCAACCTCGCCACATAAAAGTCGAAACACAAAAGTCGCAGCTCAAAACTCGCCATGCGCAAAACTCGCCACATGCAAAACTAGGCTCACGCAAAACTCGCCACACGTGCAAAACTCACCTCATGGAAAACTTGCCACACGCAAAACTTGCACACGCGTAAAAATTGCCACATGCACAAAAGTTGCAACACATGCAAAAGTTGCCTCACACAAAACTTGCACATACTCAAAACGCACCACACATAAAACCCGCCACGCGCAAAACTCGCCATGCGCAAAACTTGCTGCACACAACTTGCTACACTAACCTGTCACATGCAACTCGACACACAAAAAGTTGCTACACGCATGTCGCCACACAAAACTCATCTCACAAAAGTCGCTACATGCATGTCGCCACATGCAACTCAACACACACAACTTGACACATGAAACTCGCCCTAAAACACACACAAGTCTGGTATTATCCATCAAAAATAAAAATCTGATTAATAAGCAGACAAACTACAAGAGCAACAACTGTACAATATAGGAAATACGGCAGCTGTCAGTCATATGACCTGTCTAGCATGTGTATGTGTGAGCTAATATATACTGCCGGGGGAGGGCTTCCTGTTAGCTGGGGATTTATCAGGCTGCCAATTTAGCTTACAAATACTGAGGTAAAAATACTGACCAAATAACGTGTGAACGCGGTCTAATACAGGAGGAGATGACACACAGATATATACTATATACAGGAGGAGATGACACACAGGTATATACTATATACAGGAGGAGATGACACACAGGTATATACTATGTACAGGAGCAGATGACACACAGGTATATACTATATACAGGAGCAGATGACACACAGGTATATACTATATACAGGAGGAGATGACTTACAGGTATATACTATATACAGGAGGAGATGACACACGTATATACTATATACAGGAGGAGATGACACACAGGTATATACTATATACAGGAGGAGATGACACACGGGTATATACTATATACAGGAGGAGATGACACACGGGTATATACTATATACAGGAGGAGATGACACACAGGTATATACTATATACAGGAGGAGATGACACACATATATACTATATACAGGGGAGATGACACACAGGTATATACTATATACAGGAGGACATGACATACAGATATATACTATATACAGGAGGACATGACACACAGGTATATACTATATACAGGAGGAGATGACATACAGGTATATACTATATACAGGAGGAGATGACATACAGGTATATACTTTATACAGGAGGACATGACACACAGGTATATACTATATACAGGAGGAGATGACATACAGGTATATACTATATACAGGAGGACATGACACACAGGTATATACTATATACAGGAGGAGATGACATACAGGTATATACTTTATACAGGAGGACATGACACACAGGTATATACTATATACAGGAGGAGATGACATACAGGTATATACTATATACAGGAGCAGATGATACACAGGTATATACTATATACAGGAGGAGATGACACACAGGTATATACTATATACAGGAGCAGATGATACACAGGTATATACTATATATAGGAGGAGATGACTTACAGGTACATACTATATACAGGAGGAGATGACACACGTATTTACTATATACAGGAGGAGAAGACATACAGGTATATACTATATAAAAGAGGAGATGACACATAGGTATATAGAGGAGGAGATGACATACAGCAGGTATATACTATATACAGGTGAGATGACATACAGGTATATACTATATACAGGAGATGACATACAGGTATATACTATATATAGGAGGAGATGACATACAGGTATATAGTATATACAGAAGAGATAACATACAGATATATACTATATACAGGAGGAGATGACACATGGGTATATACAATATACAGGAGGAGATGACATACAGCAGGTATATACTATTTACAGGGGAGATGACATACAGGTATATACTATATACAAGAGAAGACATACAGGTGTATACTATATATAAGGGAGATGACAAACATGTATATACTGAGGTGAAAATGAGGAGTGTGAGATGAAAATGAAAAGGTGTGAGTGCAAAATGAGAGGAGTGAGGGAAAATAGTGGAGTGATCGGAAAATGACAGATGTGAGGTCAAAATGACAAGTGTTAGGGGGGAATAAGAGGAATGAGGGGGAAAATAAGAGGAGTGAGGGGGAAAATGAGAGGTGTAAGGGAGAAAATGAGAGGTGTAAGGGAGAAAATGAGAGGCATGATGGGAAAATAAGAAACGTAAGGTGCTGTAACTAACCACAGATATTTACTATGTCCAGGCAACGCCGGGCTCTTCAGCTAGTTATGAATAAAATTGACAATGAGCTGTTACCGTTTTACTTGTCAAAGGGGCGAGTTTGTATACCGCACTATGGTCTCTGTCAGACGGCTCATCCTCTGACTGGCTAGCGGCTCTCCTGACCAGATAGTGATAGACGCATAGAAATACATGCTGTCGTGCTCAGATCTGGAGAGCTGCCAGCCATTCCGAGGGTTGCGATGGTTGTCCTTGATATGTGGTCATCTGTCTTCCTTAGGATATTCTGGTAGAGATGAGCAAATCTGCTGAAATCTCTAATGCACCACCAAATTCCTGACTGAATTAGATCAAATCTGACAAACTAAAGCACCACTTTAGTATTTTTTTATTTGAGCCCAGGAGTGGTCACTAATGTAAGCTCATCTATTTTCGACGCCGCTCTGGTCATTCTTGTGACCTGCTGCATCGCTACAGTGTTTGTTGGGCAAGCCGGAGGTCACTACTCAATACAAGTCTGTGAGGGCCCAGTTCTAGGACTCGTAGACTTATATTGAGAGCTTGTAATCAGTACTTTTGACTGCCGTTCAGTCAGAAGTTGTGGTAACAAGATGGCACTACGAGACTGGAGCGGTGCTAGGAAGAGCTGAAGATGGTGGGTGGTGAGTTCATTACTAGGGACATGCAACATGTTTTAGTGATACCAATCCAACAGTGAAAGCAAAATAACGCTGGAGTGGTGCTTTAATTTGGCAGATTTGATTTAATTCAGCCAGGAATTCCGACTTGAATTAAAGTGGTTGTCCGCCCTTGGGATGAAAGTCTGAAGTCGCTATATGTGACTGCATCCTGTCAAATCATGACAGCCTGCAATTAATAGGTATTTCCGATCACATGACCGCATATATGGGATTTGCATACTCGCGGTCTCGTACCGACTAGACTTATCTGAGTTCTCTCAATGGAAAACAAATGAGAGAAGCGCAGAAGTCTAGTCAGCACAAGACCATAAGTATGCCAATCTCATACATGCGGTCACCTGGCCACGCACCCACACTGGGAGTACCAATAAATGAACACTGTCACGATTCAGCAAGACTACAGTCACATAAACTGTCTACAGACATTCTAGCTGTGCAGAGAATTGGATAAAAAAGGACATTTTCCTGATTCGAGCAAATAGAATTACAAAAAAAATCAGAGACTTTTTGTGAAATTTGAAACAAATTATATTGGCATTGAATCAATTCCCTCATCGGATGTTTATGGACACTCCCACAACTCGTAACACCCAATTGCCAATTTTTTTCCTAAAATTCCAATAGAGGGAATGGTATAACGTAGAGTTATAGGGTGTTAGAGTGAAATTTTGATTTCAGTCTTTGTGGTCTTCTACTTAGCCTACAATCCTGTGTGGTGTCATCAGCATGTTTCGTGGGTTGTCCATTCTGCAATAAGTGTAAACGCGTCCCATCTACTTCCACCTGAGAGCAGAAAGAAAAGTATAGAGAGAGAGAGAACACAAGCAAAGCCTATATTGTGCAGATATGGCCACATTGCTGCCCATACTGATGACTACCAGGAAAGAAGGTCCTGGCAGGGTGGTATTTTTATATTTCCTGTTGTAAAATCGGGATAAATAAGCAGATTTTACTGCCTAGATTAAAAAAAAATCATTTTTTATAACACTAGTATCTGTAATTCCATTTAAAGGGATATTCACAGCTCATAAAGTAAATATGTAAGCCATCACTTTATGGCTAGTGGAAGACCCACCTCTGGGACTCCCATCCATCTTGGGAATGCATGAGACCATAGTGCAGTTGCGCTTTTTGCATGCTGGCGCCCACCACCAGGTTTCTGTGCAGGGAATTACAGGTGGGCCCTTTTTTTTAGCTGGTGCTGTGTTTCAGTCCGTCTGCATAGTGGCTTGCCGAAGCGTTTATTTGAAGGGAAATCGTGTTAACAGATAGTAGCACTGATTAATTTATTCATTTTTGGCATATCCTATCAATATAGACATTTGCAAACTTTTCGCATAGCCTGCTCAGGAGAAAAGTAATAGTAGTGCGTGAAGCTCATCACGGAAATGTTTATGTATAAACACCTCCCATTTCGGTGACATCTTATTACGCCCATTTCAACATTTCTAACCTACCCCCTACATTTTCTTTTGGGAGCCATCAAAGTCTTTAAAACCTGCTTTCCTGCAAATTTCAGGAGACTTTGGTGGCACCCATGACATTTGCCAGCTCTACTTCATGTCTGTGAGGTCTTTCAGATCCTCTGCAAAATGGTCAACCAGATCATTGCTCTGCAGGGTCTCTGTAGGGAGCACAGCACTGATTAATTTAGTCATTCATGGCATATCTTAACAATATTCAAAAATTACAACTTTTTGCAGCGCTCACCCTGGAGGAAAGCAATTGTGGTCCATGAAGCTCGTGGCCAACAGTTTTCCTTATATCAGCACTTTCTTTAGACCACATCCCATCACTCCTCCTCCACATTTCTAACCCTTCACTTGATTTTGAGCCATTGGGATTTCAAAAGGCTTTGTTGGTACCCAGTTTTCAAGAGGCTTTGGTGGCATCAAGTTTTCAAGAAAATTTAGTGACTGAGTTTTCAAGAGAACTTGATGATACCCTGTTTTCAAGAGGCTTTCGGTGGCTTCCATTTTTTTCAAGAGTTTTTGGTTGTATCCAGTTTTAACAACGCTTTGGTGGCACCCAGTTTTCAAGAGGCTTTGGTGACACCAAGTTTTCAAGAGGCTTTGGTTGCACCGAGTTTTCAGGAGGCTTTGGTAGCACCCAATTTTCAAGAGGCTTTGTTGACTCCCATTTTTCAAGAGGTTTTGGAAGCCCCAAAGAGATTTGCCAATTTTTATGAGCATTCAGAGACAAGGAGGCCTTTTTTCTGTGAACCTCACAGGTGGAGAATTGGCAAGAATTGTGATACTTTAGATGGGAATACCCTCATTACTATCTGCTTGGGGTTAGTAAGATATTTTGTAAGAGCTGCTTGAAGTACCTCCACTGCCACATTAATTCGCAAGTCCCTTTTGCCAAATGAATGAATAGAATGTGAGAAACATTTTTTTAATATTTAAGAAAAAAAAAACAGGGCAGGAACAGACAGATGTGTTGTTTCACTGTGAGCAGCAGTAGAAAGGGAAATCAGAGGAAGCACAATCGCTGAGATGAGCCAGTACATTTTGCATAAATGAATAAATTCAGCGTTTTCCTTCCACGCCACTGACAGCTGATCTACAGAGCCAGCATCTCTTCTTTCACTGTTGTAGGCCTGGTGCTGCCCTGAGAGGGGTTAAAGCAGAGGCACAAGAACAGGAGACAGGAAGGTCTCTGCTGTCAAGTAACCGCTACATACTGTTTCCAATTACAAGATGTTTGTTGTAAGGATTTGAAGACTGATGGATTGTTTATGGAAAGATAGCTCTCTAGACAGGTCCCTGAGACAGTGCGGGGAAGAGAAATTCCTGGACTGTGAACTGGGGAAAAATAGGAAGCTGGAGGTGATAGACAGGTTATTCCTGAATCTTCCAGTCGTGATGTCATGCCATTCTCTCCTACCCTGACACAAACACTCTTAAGAAAGTTCATTCAGGCTCCAGGATCGCCTTGTGGAATCAAGAACACTGAGCCATAAGTAGCTGCACACAGCAAATATACTACCTAGGATTTCCTGGTGCTTGGGAACCTTGGGCCCAATTCATTCTTGCATTTTTTTCGTTTCATATTTTTCACTTTTTTTTTTCATTTGCACCTTATTCTTAGAATTTGTGCATTTCTTAAAGTCTGTTTTGTTTTATTTTCTCCATTATGGACAGGGTTTGGATGCTTTTAGAAGATTCATAAATTGTTGCAAATTTTTTGTGCAAATTCCCTCCAGTCCTTTCCCTTGGAGTGATTTTATGTATCTCTGATTTTTTTTTTATATTTTAGCGTAACATCCGACTTTTACGGTAAGAATAAAAAGGAAAAAAAGGTTTAAAGACAAAAAATAACAAAAAGTACCGTACATTTTTTATAATTTTTGCAAAATTCGGGAACCACCTACACTACATTTAGAGAATTTGGAGCAAAAACAGTCTACAAATAACAAAAGAATAAAAAAGTCGATTAATAAAGAACAAACACAATATGCTAGAGAGTGCTAGGACATTTAGTTCAAACAATACTTTCAGTTTTTGTTTTCTTGGCGTTTCATTTCCCTAGATAGCTGTTAAAAAAGCAAACTTAATTTTTGGATGCTTGTTGAGACACGTTTATGCTATATGTAGCTGTCAAGTTTTCACTTTTTCCAACACCTCGTTCTAGGGCAGAAGAAAGTCACTAGCTGCAGTGGTGGAAGGGAGCACCGAAAACCTGAAGTCTATTGCCGAGAACCAAGGAGCGGCGGCGTGAAGACCTAGGAAAAGTGGGAATAATGTATTTTAGTATTTTTAACCCCTACTTCACCTTTATTTACCATGTTTTACGATCCGGAGAGGTCTCAGAGTATAATATGCTTAATTTCCCGGCAATCTGCTTTGGACTGATCTTATTCAGACCACCTTGTGTCTGCGAATTTGCCCAAAATAAATTTTCATTGAAATTTACTCATCCTTACATGCAATATGAACCAACAGGTTAAGTTTACCCTCATATTTCCCTGGTAAGCCAGATATCCATTTATTGGTGGAAAGCATTGAAAAGGGCATAGTATGGTCTGAAATTACATCGGCTGTTCAAGATTAGAAATGGCGCCACACCTGCTGACAAATTGTATGTGGTATTACAAAACCATTCCATTCACTTTAATGAAACTGAGCTGCAATACCCAACACAATCCATGGACTGGTAAGGTGCTGTTTGTAGGTGAGAGACCAGACTCAAATTCTAGACTATCCCTTTAAGTGGTACTTTTTTATCACTTGCTTTCTCCTTGGAGTTATGTAGCAATATCTAGATCTGCGTGACGTCATCATGTACAGCATTATGACAGTCTTATGTGATGTCGTTGGGGGTGGGACCAGAGTTTTTGGTCTTTTTTTTTGCCAGAGACTTCAGTAACAATTGGGTTAATCAGAGGGAGAACAATATTCCGAATATCAGCCCAGGTCTCGATTACACTTCAAAATACCTCTGAGCCACTGATCCTTCCTGTATATATTCACCAGGGCCTAGAAGGGGAAAGAAAATTGCTTTTGCTTAGAGGCAGACACAAGCCCCCTCCAAACACTTCAAGGATCTCTTTGCGCGTAGAACCTCATTTTGTAGCAGCTCTGTTTATTTTTACGGCCTCTTATCTTGGTGAGCATTTCAATTAATGACCTCACTTTTCCCTGGAGGGAGGCGATGACATCATGCGCTGGCCGTGGTGTTGCCTGATAACGTCTAACTTTGTCACAGACAGTTAGTACAAGCCACACATGTGTTATTTTCGTCTCTTCGACAAAAAGTATAGCTCACAGCTGTGCCGCCTACCTCACCGGACCTCAGAGCTGAAACATGGTTTTACATATTCCGTATCTCCCTAGTTATGGCCATTATATGATTTCTATCCTGCTTTTTTAACTAGTTTTCCCCTCTGCAGGCTCTATCCATAATGTACAGTTATCTCTGAACTAGTGGGTGAAGACTAGCTGCTATGATGTCTCCTATACTCTGAGGGATTCCTGCTTTCCTGTCTCTTTGCAGCACGTGTTCAGAAGTAGCAGCAGAAGCAAGGAAGACATTATGCAGTAGAACTGAGCAGTATAGATGGGATCCAGCCATAGAGTAAGAAAAAAGACGTACTATAAAGCAGCAGCAGCGTGGAGGACATGATACAGTAGTACTGAGAAGTGTATCTGTGAATTCAACTCTGGGATTGATAAGACACTTACTAAAAAGTAGTCTCTCTCACTTTCTTTCTCTTTTTCTGTCTTTCTTTCTCTCTATCTCAACATTGTTCTTTATTTATTAATTTATTTCTCTCGATCTCTTTCTTTTTCTTTCTCACTCTCTTTGTTTCCTTGTCTTTCTCTGTCTTTGTCTTTTCTTCTTTTCTACCTCTCGCCCTCTCTTTCTTTCTTTCTCACTCCCTTTCTCTTTCCCTTTTTTCTTTCTTTTTATCTTTCATTTTTTCTCTTTCTTTTTTCTTTCTCTCTTGTTCTTCCTTTATTTCACGTCCTTTCTCACCAATCTTTCGTTTGTATTTTTCTCTCTCTATCCTTCTGTCTTTCATTCTTTATTTCTCTTTTTTCCCGTTTTTCTCTTTCTTTCTCCTTCTCTTGCCTTCCCTCCCCTTTTCTTTTTCTTTCCTTCTTTCTTTTTCTCTCTTTATATCTCTCTCGCTTATATATATATATCTTTTTCCTTCTCTCTTTTTCTTTCTCACTTTATTTTTCTTTCTTTGTCTTTCTTTTTCTTTATTTCTCTATCTCTTTCCTTCTCTCTCTTTTTTCTCACTATTTCTTTCTTTCTTCTCACTCTCTCTCTTTTTTCACTCTTTCTATCTTTCTCTCTCAGGATGAGTTCAGGAGGAAAGGAAGTGTCTCATAAGTGGAGAAATAAACATATTTCCCTGATAAAGATATATTACAAAGTTTTTTGTTTTTTTTTACATTTGCCTGAAAATTGATTTCTACAAAGACAACTGAACCAACAGCGAACATTTATATTCCACCCGATAAGTGTCTGTTATGGCTGAAATTGGTCTAATTTAAAGATGGCCACACCAACTGTACTTAGCTCAGCCGACCTTAACGATATCTTTTACCATCTAATGTGTATGATCTATTTGGATAAATGGGGGTACAAAAAAATATTGGACATGTTGATTGTCAACCTGCCCAATCCTTTGTTCTGAAGGGAGATAAGACAATGTCAGAGTTGTTCCCCTCTCCCCATTGAGAGCACAGACATTTCAGCAGATTCCCTCATTTTTACTAATGTCTCATGAAATAAAGGGACCATATTATTTATTAATACCATATAGTAAATAGCTAAAAAATACCCTTAAAGTAAAACAATGCCATATACTTATCCTAAATGTGTGCCAAAAATACAACTAAACCTCAATAAAGTTACGTCAGTGGTTAAAACTGTAGTGTAATACTGTATAATGTCTCGACAGAACCAGGAGGCAGCGCTGGTTAAAAAAAGAGACTGAAAATATTCCATTTCAGGCGTAAAGTCATGAAACACAGCATAAGGCTGTAAATTAGTCAGACCAGACTAAGCTCAGGTTTATTGTAGGCAGAGGTGTAAGTGGGATTTTTATTGTGTATTTTAATTTTTAACAACCCTATTATGCCCCGCTATGGTACAATATTGTCTGTGCCCTGAGCTCCAGTGCCGGCATCAGGCTTTTACCAGATCCTCTGGGTTAATCGTAAAAATTCAGTTCCAAATAAATCCGCAATATTCGGATAGAAATAGCGATAGTGTCATTTTCTGAGTCATTTTTTTACAAATTTTGGCAAAATTCTGATCGATTTTAAGTCAATTTTTTGGGGGGGAGATTTTGATCACAGAACTTTAATTTAAAGGGATCGTCCACTATTTAGTTTAAAAATGGACTCAAAATTTAAGAAAAAGGAAAAACCCACGACTTCTTCTTTATTGGTGCTTGAGTCTCTTGCCCATCTTCTGGCTTCCTCTTCCAGAGTGAATGTCAGGTGACCGCTGCAGCCAATCAGAAGACATTGATTGCCTGCAGCTGTCACTTTCTGTCGGTCGGCCTCTCAGATCTTACTTCCTGTTCAGACAGAACGTGTTCCCCTGCAGGCAATCGGTGGAACAGTGTTTTATTTTTGTTAGTACCGCCATGGGCTCATATTTAAACTACGGTAAGTGCATACAGTAGACAATCACTTTAAATTCAAGTTGGATGAAACCACCAATTTCAGCAGGACTGTGAAAGGTGTAATGGCATATCCTGACTTTGCCCCAGATTTTCAAGTAAAGGAGGATCAGGCAGTTGGATTTCAATATGTCCAATCTTTTTTGCTTCTAGGAAGATAAGGAGACAGACCTTTCCCAATTCAGAAAAAACGCACAGCTAGACCAAACGGACGTGTGTAGGGGATTGAAAAGGATAGCTGTGGTACGAACGAGCATCTAATATCTGAAGGCAGCTAGTCCGGGTGGAAGAGAAAGAACAGATACAAAGGCACTTTGACTCCTTCATTTTAGCGACCCCCTCCACTAGTTAAACCTTTTAACAAGTCACTATGACACAAAATAAAAATAAATAAATGACAGTGGCACTTTAAATTAGTAAAATCTGTCTGCCTGCAGCTCCCCTAATGTTACTCCGTGTCTTTATTATAGGAATATCAACAGGAAATAACATAAATGTCCAATAGTTGTATCTTTTAAAGGGACACTGTCACCTGATTTTGGAGGGAACAATCTTCAGCCATAGGGGCGGGGTTTTTGGGTGTTTGATTCACCCTTTCCTTACCCGCTGGCTGCATGCTGGCTGCAATATTGGATTGAAGTTCATTCTCTGTCCTCCATAGTACATGCGTGCGCAAGGCAAGATTGCACTGTGCAGGCGTGTACAAGGTGACAGTGTCCCTTTAACAGCTCCCATAGAAATAAATGGAGCCCTGTTCCCAGCCGTTCCACCAATATGCCATAAATATCTCAGATAGAAAAACATCCAATGAAATTGTTTTGTAGTTCGCGCTATCTGTACATATTGGTCTCCACTAGTGGTGACAACTGGCAGACAAAATTTTTTCTTTGGAGCTTTGTAATAGTAACTTGGATCTTTGGCCTCTATGGAGAAATATTACGAAATGACTGGATCTTGAGTGCACTCGTATTAATATATACAGTGCCATACTGGGGTCCCAAGTGCCTACCAGTAGCATTGATTCTGAGGACCCCCTGAATATAAATATTATCTGACCATTATAGTCATTATACATATATATGATACATAAATAAGGGTGGGGGTTGCCTGCGATCCCCGCTAGGAGTGAACCTGAATAAGCCTGCAGTTTTGCCATCATTAATAATACTATGGAGTCAGGGCTAGAGCACATATGGTGTCAATACACTTTAATTAAGTGTAGTAATTCCCTTTTTCCTGAGTCAGACTGGCAAGGGCACGCATTTTTTTCCTGGGCAAGATTTATATGCTGCCTGCATGGGATGCTAAGAAAAATGCACTTCGTGGACTATGACTGCCCTCTATTGGCAGGAATATGCATTACAGCGCTTTAGGAAATATGTACAGAATTGGGATATTGGAGCTGTATCAGCCACTCACATCACAAAAAATGTTGCGGAGATGAAAGTACATTTTCTGATACTTCACTTTTGTATTACACATGACCTTACGCTTTATAGAGGTACTTCTGTAGTTTAGGCTGTGTTCACTTTTACATTACAAATTATGTCAGATTTTATTTTATTTTTTTATTTATTATTCTTTCAGTTAAAAGAAGCAGACATTAAAATGGAGCCCAATAGCGCCCAATATTAACTTAATAGGGTGCCATGAAGACTTCGTCGGTGCCGGTTGCAAAGTATCACCGATACATCCTCCTGTAGGTAACCTATAACTTTTTCTCTTTCTGTACTTCTCTTGACGCAGAGACTCTGTTGGTCGTGGTGCCAAGCAAAGATGGTGTCCCCCTGGCATGATATAACTGGGACCACCCCATCAACTCCCAAGAAAAATTAAAAAAATTGTCCGAAATGTCTCCATGGCATTTCAGGCGTAGCTACATAATGAGTTTTTTTTTTTTTTGCTACATTATCGAAATTACACTAATTGAAAAAAAAAATCTTTGTGAGGGGAAATGAAGAATAATAATAATAATAATAACAATAATAATAATAAAGAAAAACAGCAATTCTTGCCAAAGTTTTTGAGTTTTGCTTTAAGGCCATTTATAACGTGACTGGTTAAATATATTCTACATAACGGTACGGTAATTGTGATGGCAAATTCATATAATTTTTTTAATTATCTGCTACTTTTACAAATGAGAAAACTTAGATAAAAATGTTTTTAGTTCGCGTCTCAAAGTTTTTAGACATGCGTACCTTTTTTTTTTAACTTTCTCCTCTCTAGGGCTGTAGTTATTTTGTGTGTGTCTGCATATTTTGATAGCTTTTTATTACACTGTTTGTCAGTTTCTTAAGGCAGAATTTTTTGTTGTTGTTCAGCAAATTTGGGGCAGATTTGGATCCAAAATCCACATGAAGAAATTGCTTCAAGTACTGTTTGAATAAGCTTTCTATTGATTTCAATGGGAAAACACACTCACGGGGCACATAGGACTATCTTACATGTCAACTTTTAGGGCATTTTATGGTAGGAAAAACATGCACTAAATTTGACTGGTGAAACAAGTAAAGCAGAAAAAAACACTTCATGCAGAAAAATTTGCATAAAAAGTTTGAAAAAAGAAAAAACACCAAAAAAGCATTTTCTGAAATTTTGAAAAAAAAATCCTTGAAGATTTGGATTTTTTTGAATGCTCATATAATTCCTCACCAACATCATTCCATCCATAGCTCCATCACTTCAACGCATGCCAGAAGCGATGGGTGGATCGCAGGTTCAAGTCCCTCAAGGAGACTACACAATACAACGAAAAGTGACAAAATAAAAGTTTTAAAAAATATGAAAAAAACATGAAAAAAATATTAATCACCCTCATTTTCCCGTATTAAGCAAAATAAGTAAAAAAAATGCATATATGATAAATGATATCTCCATGATCGTAAAAGTCCGATCAACAAATTAAATTAAATTAACAGGTTAATCTGTTTAATTAACAGATTGGGTTAATTAAACACCAGAATTGAAGTTTTTAAGAAGTCACAACACCTGAAAAAAATAGTGTTAGAATTGCAGTGGCAAATAACCAACGGGACCCGTGATGTGGAAAGAACGACTGTGAAGGAAGATCATACCAGAATGACTAAGCAGGGAGTAACGCAAACAAGTTGAGGGCCAAAAGGAGGCGAGTATTTTTTTTTTTTACCTTACGTTTATTATGCTCTGGGGTCTGAAGAGACATCACAGCATAATAAGGCACATTTAATGTGAATCAGCCAAATTTGTCAGATAACTAACCGCCATCTCTGTGCTTTTTTTTTTTTTTTTTTTTTTACTTGTGTGAAGAAAGTCTCAGTCTTGAAAAAAAAGATCAAAATGTATAAGAGCATTTTGCTTTTTTGGAAATGTGCTAGAAAATGTATTTTATTCTATCTCTCTTATCCAGTGGAACTCTGGCGGGTCTGTTGGATCCATCAGAAGTCTACTGAATCCAAAAGTAAACATCGGAAGACCCAGAGCAGAGAGTAAAGGTACCGTCACATTAAGCGACGCTGCAGCGATCTAGACAACGAGCCGATCGCCGCAGCGTCGCTGTTTAGGTCGCTGTAGAGACGTCAAACACCGGCAACAGATGAGCGATGCAGGAGCGATCCAGTGACGTACTTATCGTTCTCGCTGGTTGTTGCTCCATGAAAAAACATTGCAGGCATCGTTGCTTTTGCTGTCAAACATGACGAATCACGCTGACCTGACGACCAAATAAAGTTTCCGGTCTTTCAGCGACGACCAGCGATGTCACAGCAGGATCCTGATCGCTGCTGCGTGTCAAGCACAACGAGATCGCTATCCAGGACGCTGCAACGTCACGGATCGTTGTCGTTCTCGTTGGAAAGTTGTTCAGTGTGAAGGTACCTTTAGGAAGGAGCTAAGTAAGTGTTATCAGGTGGAGGAGATAAGAGAAGGTCATTACCTGCCCTCCTCCTCTGCTGTGTCACCCTGAGAAAAAGGCGAGATGATGGAAACAGACCTCAGCTACGTCTACAATCCACAAAGATAAACAGTCATGGCTAATAAGGCCCCTTTCACACATCAGTTTTTTTGCCGTCAGACACAATCCGTTGGCTCGACTGATCGACGAATCCGTCGCAGATTGTGAACAACTGATGCGACGGATTCGGTTTTTCAACGGATCCGACTAGCGGATCTGGCTAATTGGATCCTAAATAAATCGGAGCATGCTCAGTTTAAAAAAACAGAATCCGTCACCGGATTCCGCCATTTGACGGGTTCAGCACTGATAGGTTTCCATTCGAGCAAACGACGGACGGCAACGGATCCGTCGCTGTCCGATTTTTCGACGTACAACAAAAAACTTTACTTTGTCCGTTGTCTCCGGCCACCGGACGAACAATTTTCGACAGATCTGGAGAACAACAGATGAAACGTGAGTCTATGAGAAAAAACAGATCCGTCAACATCAGTCGCCATTTTCGTTTTTCAAAACTCGATTGCGACTGATAGCAAAAAATTGATGTGTGAAAGGGGCCTAAAAGGCACAAATTTGGGCTTTCACAGTTTTCTCCTTTAGTTTATTTAACCCCTCTGTGACCTTAGACGTACTATCCCGTCGAGGTGCCCTGGGCTTATCTGACCCTGGACGGGATAGTACGTCATAGCCGATCGGCCGCGCTCACGGGGGGAGCGCGGCCGATCGCGGCCGGGTGTCAGCTGCTTATCGCAGCTGACATCCGGCACTATGTGCCAGGAGCGGTCACGGACCGCCCCCGGCACATTAACCCCTGGCACACCGCGATCAAAGATGATCGCGATGTGCCGGCGGTGCAGGGAAGCACCGCGCAGGGAGGGGGCTCCCTGCGGGCTTCCCTGAGCCCCCCGCAGCAACGCGATGTGATCGCGTTGCTGCGAGGGTCTCCTCACCTCCCTCCCTGCTCGAGCCCCGGATCCAAGATGGCCACGGATCCGGGTCCTGCAGGGAGGGAGTTGGCTTCACAGAGCCTGCTCAGAGCAGGCACTGTGAAGGCTGCAGCGCTGCATGTCAGATCAGTGATCTGACAGAGTGCTGTGCAAACTGTCAGATCACTGATCTGTGATGTCCCCCCCTGGGACAAAGTAAAAAAGTAAAAAAAAAAATTTCCAAATGTGTAAAAAAAATAAAAAAAAATATTCCAAAATAATTTAAAAAAAAAAATATATTATTCCCATAAATACATTTCTTCATCTAAATAAAAAAAAAAAACCAATAAAAGTACACATATTTAGTATCGCCGCGTCCGTAACGACCCGACCTATAAAACTGTCCCACTAGTTAACCCCTTCAGTAAACACCGTAAGAAAAAAAAAAAAACGAGGCAAAAAACAACGCTTTATTATCATACCGCCGAACAAAAAGTGGAATAACACGCGATCAAAAGGACAGATATAAATAACCATGGTACCGCTGAAAACATCATATTGTCCCGCAAAAAAAGAGCCGCCATACAGCATCATCAGCAAAAAAATAAAAAAGTTATAGTCCTGAGGATAAAGCGATGCAAAAATAATTATTTTTTCTGTAAAATAGTTTTTATCGTATAAAAGCACCAAACCATAAAAAAATGATATAAATGAGGTATCGCTGTAATCGTACTGACCCGAAGAATAAAACTGCTTTATCAATTTTACCAAACGCGGAACGGTATAAACGCCTCCCCCAATAGAAATTCATGAATAGCTAGCTTTTGGTCATTCTTCCTCACAAAAATCGGAATAAAAAGCGATAAAAAAATGTCACGTGCCCAAAAATGTTTTCAATAAAAACGTCAACTCGTCCCGCAAAAAACAAGACCTCACATGACTCTGTGGACCAAAATATGGAAAAATTATAGCTCTCAAAATGTGGTATTGCAAAAAATATTTTTTGCAATAAAAAGGGTCTTTCAGTGTGTGACGGCTGCCAATCATAAAAATCCGCTAAAAAACTCGCTATAAAAGTAAATCAAACCCCCCTTCATCACCCCCTTAGTTAGGGAAAAATAAAAAAAAATGTATTTATTTCCATTTTCCCATTAGGGCTAGGGTTAGGGCTAGGGTTAGGGCTAGGGCTAGGGTTAGGGCTAGGGTTAGGGCTAGGGTTAGGGCTAGGGCTAGGGTTAGGGCTAGGGTTAGGGCTAGGGTTAGGGCTAGGGTTAGGGCTAGGGTTAGGGCTAGGGCTAGGGTTAGGGCTAGGGTTAGGGCTTGGGTTAGGGTTAGGGCTAGGGTTAGGGCTAGGGTTAGGGCTAGGGTTAGGGTTAGGGCTAGGGTTAGGGTTAGGGTTAGGGCTAGGGTTAGGGCTAGGGTTAGGGTTAGGGTTAGGATTGGGGCTACAGTTAGGGTTGGGGCTAAAGTTAGGGTTGGGGTTTAGATTACATTTACAGTTGGGAATAGGGTTGGGATTAGGGTTAGGGGTGTGTCAGGGTTAGAGGTGTGGTTAGGGTTACCGTTGGAATTAGGGTTAGGGGTGTGTTTAGATTAGGGTTTCAGTTATAATTGGGGGGTTTCCACTGTTTCGGCACATCAGGGGCTCTCCAAACACGACATGGCGTCCGATCTCAATTCCAGCCAATTCTGCGTTGAAAAAGTAAAACAGTGCTCCTTCCCTTCCGAGCTCTCCTGTGTGCCCAAACAGGGGTTTACCCCAACATATGGGGTATCAGCGTACTCAGGACAAATTGGACAACAACTTTTGTGGACCAATTTCTCCTGTTACCCTTGGGAAAATACAAAACTGGGGGCTAAAAAATAATTTTTGTGGGAAAACAAAAAGATTTTTTATTTTCACGGCTCTGCGTTATAAACTGTAGTGAAACACTTGGGGGTTCAAAGTTCTCACAACACATCTAGATAAGTTCATTGAGGGGTCTAGTTTCCAATATGGGGTCACTTGTGGGGGGTTTCTACTGTTTAGGTACATTAGGGGCTCTGCAAACGCAATGTGACGCCTGCAGACCAATCCATCTAAGTCTGCATTCCAAATGATGCTCCTTCCCTTCCGAGCCCTCCCATGCGCCCAAACGGTGGTTCCCCCCCACATATCGGGTATCAGCGTACTCAGGACAAATTGGACAACAACATTTAGGGTCCAATTTCTCCTGCTAACCTTGGAAAAATACAAAATTGGGGGCAAAAATATAATTTTTGTGAAAAAATATGATTTTTTATTTTTACGGTTCTGCATTATAAACTTCTGTGAAGCACTTGGTGGGTCAAAGTGCTCACCACACCTCTAGATAAGTTCCTTAGGGGGTCTACTTTCCAAAATGGTGTCACTTGTGGGGGGTTTCAATGTTTAGGCACATCAGTGGCTCTCCAAACGCAACATGGCGTCCCATCTCAATTTCTGTCAATTTTGCATTGAAAAGTCAAACTGCGCTCCTTCCCTTCCGAGCTCTCCCATGCGCCCAAACAGTGGTTTACTGCCACATATGGGGTATCAGCGTACTCAGGACAAATTGGACAACAACTTTTGAGGTCCAATTTCTTCTCTTACCCTTGGAAAAATAAAAAATTGGGGGCAAAAATATAATTTTTGTGAAAAAATATGATTTTTTATTTTTACGGTTCTGCATTATAAACTTCTGTGAAGCACTTGGTGGGTCAAAGTGCTCACCACACCTCTAGATAAGTTCCTTAGGGGGTCTACTTTCCAAAATGGTGTCACTTGTGGGGGGTTTCAATGTTTAGGCACATCAGTGGCTCTCCAAACGCAACATGGCGTCCCATCTCAATTCCTGTCAATTTTGCATTGAAAAGTCAAACTGCGCTCCTTCCCTTCCGAGCTCTCCCATGCGCCCAAACAGTGGTTTACTGCCACATATGGGGTATCAGCGTACTCAGGACAAATTGGACAACAACTTTTTGGGTCCAATTTCTCCTGTTACCCTTGGTAAAATAAAACAAATTGGAGCTGAAGTAAATTTTTTGTGTAAAAAAGTTAAATGTTCATTTTTATTTAAACATTCCAAAAATTCCTATTAAACACCTGAAGGGTTAATAAACTTCTTGAATGTGGTTTTGAGCACCTTGAGGGGTGCAGTTTTTAGAATGGTGTCACACTTGGGCATTTTCTATCATATAGACCCCTCAAAATGACTTCAAATGAGACGTGGTCCCTAAAAAAAAATGGTGTTGTAAAAATGAGAAATTGCTGGTCAACTTTTAACCCTTATAACTCCCTAACAAAAAAAAAATTGGTTCCAAAATTATGCTGATGTAAAGGAGACATGTGGGAAATGTTACTTATTAAGTATTTTGTGTGACATATCTCTGTGATTTAATTGCATAAAAATTCAAAGTTTGAAAATTGCGAAATTTTCAAAATTTTCGCCAAATTTCCGTTTTTTTCACAAATAAACGCAGGTACTATCAAAGAAATTTTACCACTATCATGAAGTACAATATGTCACGAGAAAACAATGTCAGAATCACCAGGATCCGTTGAAGCGTTTCGGAGTTATAACCTCATAAAGTGACAGTGGTCAGAATTGTAAAAATTGGCCTGGTCATTAACGTGCAAACCACCCTTGGGGGTAAAGGGGTTAATGGCAATTTGCTTTAACTCTAGACAGTTATGAAGAGCGATCAGATGAGTTGCAAAAAACTTGCAAAGAAAACTTTGAAATTTATCTTAATCACAAAAAAACACATTTCACAAAATTAGAGTATCATCAAAAAGTTAATTTATTTCAGTTCTTCAAAAAGTGAAACTCATATTATACAGAGTCATTACAAACAGTGATCTATTTCAAGTGTTTTTTTTTTCTGTTAATGTTGATGATTATGGCTTACAGCCAATGAAAACCCAAAAGTCATTATCTCAGTAAATTAGAATACTTTATAACACCAGCTTGAAAAATTATTTTAAAATCTGAAATGTTGGCCTACTGAAATGTATGTTCAGTAAATGCCCTCAATACTTGATCGGGGCTCGTTTTGCATCAATTACTGCATCAATGTGGTGTGGCACCTGTATATTATTTTAGAGATCTTTTTGTTAGTTCAGAAGAAAGTATTAACTAGGCAGCTGATAGCACTCTGTCGTTCTGATGGAATTGTAAAAGCAGACTGGTTGCTTCATGCTTTCTTATGATAACGGTGGTTACCCCCAAGGAAACACATGCAGTCATCACTGGTTTTCATCAAGATAGGTTTACAGGCAAGGACATTGCTGCTTGAAAGGTTGCCTCTAAATCTACAATTTGTTGGGTAATCAGAAATTTTAGAAAGAGTTTCAATTGCTGTGAAGTAGGCTTAAAAACACCTAAGAAAGTCCAACAAGTGCCAGGACCGTCTTCAAAGGAAACACATGCAATTGCAGTCATTATTGCTCTGCATCAAAAAAGGCTGTATAGGCAAGGACATTGCTACTTGTAATATTGCCCCTAAATCAACCATTTTTCGAATCATCAATAACTTAAAAAAGAAGTTCAATTGCTGTAACGAAAGCTTCAGGGAGCAGAAGAAAGTCTAGCAAATCCCATGATCAACTTCTAAAGAGGATTCAGCTGAGGGATCACTTCAACACCAGTGCAGAGCTTGGTAAAGAATGGCAGTAGACAGGTGTCAGTGTATCTGCATGCACAGAGGGGGGAAGGATTTGGTGGTTGGTGTGGGGTCAAGACTGACTGAGAAGAAAAAGTGAGTACTACCATGAGTCCTATATGATGATAACAACAGTAACAGTAAAGTATACAGAGATCATTCATGTGTGGGGGCTTTTCATCCATGGAGGAGGCTAAATCACAATTTTTCCTAAGAGCACTGCCATGAATAAAGAATGGGATATCAACCTCTTCCAAGAAAAACTTCTTCGAATGGAAGAGGAGCAATGTGGTGATTAACAATGCCTTTAACCAGCATGATGGACACCATGTCACCAGGCAAAAGTGATAACTAAGTGGTTCAGTGAACAAAACATTACAATTTTGGGTCCATAGTCAGGAAACTCCCATTGAGAATCTGCGGTCAATCCTCAAAAATCAGGTGGACAAACAAAATAACAAAAATTAGGATAAACTCCAAGAACTGATTATAAAAGAATGGGCAATCATCAGTCAGGATTTGGTCCAGAAGCGGATATCCAGCTGTCAGGATGAAGGGCTGAAGTCTTGAAAAATAACGGTCAACCTTACAAATATAGAGTCTTTGCATAAATTTGACGAATTTGCCAATAAAAGCTTAAAAACGAATGAAATTCTGAAAATTGTACTTCAGAAACTAAAAGATCGAAAAACATTGAAGCAGCAAACTGTGTGAAAACGACATTCTGACACTGCAGAGTGCACAGCAAAATCTATTTTTTGTTTATGCTTTTTCCACCCCTTCTTCCAAGAGCCATACCTTTTTTTATTTTTCTATCCACATAGCCATAAGAGGGCGCGTTTTATGTGGGACGGGTTGTACTTATGAGTGATACCATTAATTTAACCACATAAAGTACTGCAAAATGGGGAAACATTGCTCATCAATAACATTATATCGATTGATACCAAATATGTCCAGTTTTTTTGTATTTCAGTGTTGAAAAAAATAAAAAATGTAAAAAATATTTTTTTTTACTATGTCACTATTTTCGAAAACCAGAACGTTTTCATTCTTCGGTTGATGGAGCTCTGTGAGGTCTTATTTTCAGGGCAATACAAAGTTTTTATTTATACCATTTTAGGATAAGCATCACATTTTGATTGCTTCTTACAGCATTTTTTGCTGAATTGCAAGGGCGAAAAAAATGCACTTTTGACATTTTTTTTACTTTTTTCTGGTTTTGGTGTTTACTGATCGGGTTAATTATTTTTATATTTTGATAGAACAGACTTTTCTGGAAGCAGTGATGCCACATATGTGTATTTTTTAAAGCTTTTTTTATTATGTTCATTATAAATGTGTGAAAATGAGGGGTAATTTGATCTTTTACGGGGTTTTCATATTTTGTAAAACTTTTTTTTACTTTTTATTTTATTATTATTTCTTCGTGGCATGGAAGCTGTGATTGTCTGATCACTTATGCTGTATGCAGAATAATCACAGTATATTGCTGTATATAGTAAAAATCACGGTCTCGTTTGAAGCATCATGACGACAGGAGGGGTGGGCTTCGACAGACCCACGGCTGTGAGAGCAACCCATTGGCACCCCACGATCGAGTCACAGGACCAAGGCATAGAATGACAATGTCCTGAGACATGGTTTCTTCTTCCCTGTAAGTAAATCTAGTCTTGTTGACTAAGTGGGCATGCCGACTAGGCTGGTTTCACATTGGCGTTTTTTGGGGTGCGTTTTTGCGGTAAAAAACGCAAAAAACCGCATGGTGAAAAAACGCATGTAAACGCGTGTAAACGCTGCGTTTTTTTGACGCATGCGTTTTTGCATGTGGTGAAAAAAGCGCGGCGTTTTGACGTGTTTACATGCGTTTTTACATGCGTTTGCGTTTTTTAAATGCATGCTGAGAAATGTGTGACAGCTGCCAATCATCAAAAAAAAGTAAAAAACCCACTATAAACAGAAACGGTTAGGGTTAGGGGTAGGGGTAGGGATCATAACCCTAACCCTAACCCTAAAGGGATCCTACCCCTAACCCTACCCCTAACCCTAACCCTAAGGGATCCTAACCCTAACCCTAACCCTACCCCTAACCCTACCCCTAACCCTAAGGGATCCTAACCCTAACCCTACCCCTAACCCTAACCCTACCCCTAACCCTAACCATAAAGGGGTTAGGGTTAGGGTTAGGATCCCTTAGGGTTAGGGTTAGGGTTAGGGGTAGGGTTAGGGTTAGGGTTAGGGTTAGGGGTAGGGTTAGGGTTAGGATCCCTTAGGGTTAGGGTTAGGGGTAGGGTTAGGGTTAGGGGTAGGGTTAGGGTTAGGGGTAGGGTTAGGATCCCTTTATCACCTTTATGTTGGGGGGTGGCATAACAGTGTGTTTTCTGGTTTTTTAATAAAAAAACGCATGCGTTTTTTACCGCAAAAAACGCATGCACCAAAAAACGCATGCGTCCCCATTGACTCCAATGTATTTTTTGACCCCAAAAAAACGCATGAAAACGCATGCGGTTTTTTTTGGTCCAAAAAACGCTTCTAAAAATACTACAAGTAGCATTTCAGAAAATGAACGCATGCAATGTTAAAGATAGGAAAAAAACGCACGCGTTTTTTTGAAAAAAAATGCTGCAGACAAAAACGCAAGTGTGAAACCACCCTAAGGCTACTTTCACACTAGCGTCGGACTCGGCCCGTCGCAGTGCGTCGAGCCGAGGTTCCGACGCTAGCAGTGAATGCGCTGCACAACGGAGGCAGCGGATGCATTTTTCCTGCGCATCCGCTGCCCCATTGTAAGGTGCGGGGAGGTGGGTGCGGTCCGTCGGCAGCAAAAAACTGCGCGGTCGGAAAAAGCGGTCCGTAGGCAGCAAAAAACGTTACATGTAACGTTTTTTGCTGCCAGCGGTCCGCCACAACACGGCGCAACCGTCGCACGACGGTTGCGACGTGTCGCAATGCATCACTAATGTTAATCTATGGGGCAAAAACGCATCCTGCAAACAACTTTGCAGGATGCATTTTTCCCCATAAACGACGCATTGCGACGTATTGCAAAAAACGCTAGTGTGAAAGTAGCCTTACTCTAAAGGAGTCTTCTTGAGGACCATGCCCTATTGGCTAAAAAGATAAGATATACATAATGTGTGTAAACTGTAAAGCGCTGCGGAATATGTTAGCGCTATATAAAAATAAAGATTATTATTATTATTATTATTATTATATACATACAGGGGAGTAGGAACATATCTCAGAAATGGGAAGGAGCAGGAACAAAAGAAAAACAATGCCGGATTCAGTAGAACAACTGCATTTACACCAAGAAAAAAATATATATATTTACGGCAAGTGACATATCCTCTTTAATGCAAGCAAGGTAAAGTATACAGTACATTTAGAATGCAGTTTCAGTAAAGCCGTGCCCTCTCCATACTTTCCACGGAGGTCAGGTCTACTTCTGTCACAGAATAAGTCAGCGTGCAGCTTGGCAGAGCGAACACTTGTCACACCATAAATACTGAATAACAATTTCCCCGCAGTAAATACGACATTGTGGGCAGTGATTGTGGGGATGGGGAACAAAGAGAGAACAAGAGACTGATTGTCTGCCACATGGATATATTTTATGATAGATCACACTAGTGACCTGTACAAATGACCAAGGATCAGCTGGATTTAAAAAATCGGAGATGGCCAGAACAACATAGAGTAGGCCTACACATGACAGGTTTGGGATGTACAAACACCAAAACGAAGGCCATTTAGACAAAGAGGAGGGAACATGTTGAATAATAGTATAGGATGTCTGGTCCTGAAATGGTTAGGAGGTCAAAATAGAAAGGTGACAGGACCTCCGGAGAGGAAAGAAGCCTATCTGCATTCTGCTTTTGTAGATAGGTATTACAGTCAGTGGGGTTGGAGGTTTTTTTTCTATTATCACCCATGGGAGCTGGTATCCTGATATTTTTGGAAACACTCCTGGCAAATTCATCGTGCCCCTCGCCGAGAAAAGATAGGATTTACACAAAACTAGTCACGAAATGGCCACTTCTAAGAGTCCTTCTATAGGTGAGCAAATTTACTGAATTCTGGCAGATTCTAATTCATTCCAAAAAGAAGGTTAACCAAATTGCCATGAAAAGCTGCTAATTATGCTCTTATGCTTTTTCCAAAACCCAAAGGCTAAAAAATAGAGGGCAACAAAATTACAAAATACATTATTTTCACCTGTCCTAGGTTGTCACTAATCCTTTGCTGGAGATCTCCAGTACTAATAAATGGTCGTTTTGGGCTTTCTTCCAGTGCGGAGGCCAGTGACCGGCCTCATATACAGAGCCTCTGGAAGAACAGTATACCGAAGCAAAGGGTTGATTCATTTTCAAGGGATAATTTGTAGCTAAGTTAGTGTGGAGGATAATTACTTTGTCGTGTTCCCCTTAATACCAGTGACATGCATGGGTGCTAAATGAAAGGTTTGGAGAACACAGTAGTAGATCTTTGATTTGGAGGCACAGTAATCATGTAGATGTGACGCCGTGTTTGTGATATGGTATGGCTCAGAGCCTTGGGGGGCTTTGCCTGGCAGTATAGGTGCGATTGGGCACATGGGTCTCTGTACAATGCCGCACCTAATAAGGTAATGACGTGGCAGTGAGCTTATGCACTTTGATCAACGTATTAACAAGGTTTTCTCCTTTCAAAGATGTAAAAAAGTGCTTCCACTGACCATTTCTCTGGTGATTGTGTGCAGGCTGAAGCAGTGATGACAGCCCTGCAGGCAATCACTGAGCTTGGTGACTCATGTTGTCTACAGGATTTAAATAGAAGTATTTTGATATCTGATAATAATATGTCTGGTCCATCCAACAATACCGACAATTCATCATTCCCTGATAAAAACACATATTTACAGGACAACTATCCAACCTTCATATATGGTATATTTTTCTTTTACGAACTGCAGACTTGCTAAAATAATCCTCCCTTGAGGTCCAGGTAGCATGTGTTGGCAAAGGAGGCTGTTTGCTCAGATAATTGAGGAAGACACCTATTAAAATGAGGCTCCGGTAGATGTGGTAAAGTTTTTGCAGTGATTCTGTGTGTTGATGTAAAGTCTTACACTTGAGTCAAACCTCATCTGCTTCAGTAGTTAAAGTGAAAGGCGATCCATCTCTGCATCATGGTTAAAATAGCCATCCAATTAAGCAAAAGATTAACCTGGCTATCAACAGAGGCGGCGGTGTACCGTGCTGACATCACTGCACTTGTACGGCGTTTGGGGATGTCTCTAAATTGAGTATTTGGATGTTCACCATCAATATGGTGTATTCATTTCTAAAAAAAAAATTGCATGAGCACTAAATTAGTCAACGAAAAGTAAAAGAGTTGAGTTGATCTCCTGAAATTTTGATTCATTTTGAGGGGAGGTGGGGAAAATGATTAGGTAGGACTAAATGTTATATGAATCAAGTTTTCCTCAGTATTCTCCATACCTGTCCTTCTGTTTCCAAATATCATCTGATAGGCTCCTCTTTGATCTTCTACCTCTGGGTCTTCCGGTGGCAAATTCCCAAGGTGCTGCTACACCTTCGTAAAGTAGAACTTCCAGGAAATTTCCTTTGCAAGATGTCACCATGTTTTGTCATCATATGGAGCCTTGGTGTCCAACTGTGCAATGATGACAGGAAGGGAAGGCCATGGATGGGATGTATGACCTGGTAAAATGGGTATGGTTTGGAGGAAAATGTTTGTTTCTAGAGCATCAGTTATAATTCCTCAATAAAGGTTAGCATGTGTAGGAAAACCAGGGTAGATGCCATCACTCCTGGACATATAGGACCCATCATAATGTGAACCAATCTTTTCATATAGCTTGAGGATCCTTGATCCAGCTTTGGCACACACGCTGATTATTTCCCATTTTTTCTAGCATGACCATCTCTACCCTCTCCTAGTGTATCTTCACCCATCCCCTGTAGACTGTGAGCCCTCGCGGGTCCTCTCTCCTCCTGTACTGTGTGTGCCCTGTTTTACTCATGTTTATTGTACCTGTCTATATTTGTTCCATTCACATGTAAAGCGCCATGGAATAAATGGCGCTATAAAAATGTATAATAATAATACATTTCCGTCTTTCTATCTGTCTTTCTGTTTGTCTGTCTGTCACGGAAATCCCAAGTCGCTGATTGGTCGCGGCCAGCCAGCCGCGACCAATCAGCGAAGGGCAAAGTCCGGCCACTCCCTACTCCCCTACAGTCAGTGCCCCCTCCATACTCCCCTCCTAGTCAGTGCCCGCCACCCACATAGCATTTTAGCAGTCCGTTAAACCGACTGCGTTACACCGCGGCATAACGCGGTGTAACGCAGTCTGTTAATGCTGCTATTAACCCCTTCAAGACCCAGCCTATTTTGACCTTAAAGACCTTGCCGTTTTTTGCAATTCTGACCAGTGTCCCTTTATGAGGTAATAACTCAGGAACGCTTCAACGGATCCTAGCGGTTCTGAGATTGTTTTTTCGTGACATATTGGGCTTCATGTTAGTGGTAAATTTAGGTCAATAAATTCTGCATTTATTTGTGATAAACACGGAAATTTGGCGAAAATTTTGAAAATTTCGCAATTTTCACATTTTGAATTTTTATTCTGTTAAACCAGAGAGATATGTGACACAAAATAGTTAATAAATAACATTTCCCACATGTTTACTTTACATCAGCACAATTTTGGAAACAAAATTTTTTTTTGTTAGGAAGTTATAAGGGTTAAAATTCGACCAGCGATTTGTCATTTTTACAACGAAATTTACAAAACCATTTTTTTTAGGGACCACCTCACATTTGAAGTCAGTTTGAGGGGTCTATTTGGCTGAAAATACCCAAAAGTGACACCATTCTAAAAACTGCACCCCTCAAGGTACTCAAAACCACATTCAAGAAGTTTATTAACCCTTCAGGTGCTTCACAGCAGCAGAAGCAACATGGAAGGAAAAAATGAACATTTAACTTTTTAGTCACAAAAATTATCTTTTAGCAACAATTTTTTTATTTTCCCAATGGTAAAAGGAGAAACTGAACCACGAAAGTTGTTGTCCAATTTGTCCTGAGTACGCTGATACCTCATATGTGGGGGTAAACCACTGTTTTGGCGCACGGCAGGGCTTGGAAGGGAAGGAGCGCCATTTGACTTTTTGAATCAAAAATTGGCTCCACTCTTTAGCGGACACCATGTCACGTTTGGAGAGCCCCCGTGTGCCTAAAAATTGGAGCTCCCCCACAAGTGACCCCATTTTGGAAACTAGACGCCCCAAGGAACTTATCTAGATGCATAGTGACCACTTTGAACCCCCAGGTGCTTCACAAATTGATCCGTAAAAATGAAAAAGTACTTTTTTTTCACAAAAAAATTCTTTTAGCCTCAATTTTTTCATTTTCACATGGGCAACAGGATAAAATGGATCATAAAATTTGTTGGGCAATTTCTCCCGAGTACGCCGATACCTCATATGTGGGGGTAAACCACTGTTTGGGCACTCGGCAGGGCTCGGAAGAGAAGGCGCGCCATTTGACTTTTTGAATGGAAAATTAGCTCCAATTGTTAGCGGACACCATGTCGCGTTTGGAGAGCCCCTGTGTGCCTAAACATTGGAGCTCCCGCACAAGTGACCCCATTTTGGAAACTAGACCCCCCAGGGAACTTATCTAGATGCATATTGAGCACTTTAAACCCCCAGGTGCTTCACAGAAGTTTATAACGCAGAGCCATGAAAATAAAAAATAATTTTTCTTTCCTCAAAAATGATTTTTTAGCCTGGAATTTCCTATTTTGCCAAGGATAATAGGAGAAATTGGACCCCAAATATTGTTGTCCAGTTTGTCCTGAGTACGCTGATACCCCATATGTGGGGGTAAACCACTGTTTGGGCGCACGGCAGGGCTCGGAAGGGATGGCACGCCATTTGGCTTTTTAAATGGAAAATTAGCTCCAATCATTAGCGGACACCATGTCACGTTTGGAGAGCCCCTGTGTGCCTAAACATTGGAGATCCCCCAGAAATGACACCATTTTAGAAACTAGACCCCCAAAGGAACTAATCTAGATGTGTGGTGAGGACTTTGAACCCCCAAGTGCTTCACAGAAGTTTATAACGCAGAGCCATGAAAATAAAAAAAAAAATTATTTTCTCAAAAATGATCTTTTAGCCTGCAATTTTTTATTTTCCCAAGGGTAACAGGAGAAATTTGACCCCAAAAGTTGTTGTCCAGTTTCTCCTGAGTACGCTGATACCCCATATGTGGGGGTAAATCACTGTTTGGGCACATGCCGGGGCTCGGAAGTGAAGTAGTGACGTTTTGAAATGCAGACTTTGATGGAATGCTCTGTGGGCGTCACGTTGCGTTTGCAGAGCCCCTGATGTGGCTTAACAGTAGAAACCCCCCACAAGTGACCCCATTTTGGAAACTAGACCCCCAAAGGAACTTATCTAGATGTGTGGTGAGCACTTTGAACCCCCAAGTGCTTCATAGAAGTTTATAATGCAGAGCCGTGAAAATAATAAATACGTTTTTTTTCCTCAAAAATAATTATTTAGCCCAGAATTTTTTAATTTTCCCAAGGGTAACAGGAGAAATTTGACCCCAATATTTGTTGTCCAGTTTCTCCTGAGTACGGTGATACCCCATATGTGGGGGTAAACTACTGTTTGGGCACATGCCGGGGCTTGGAATTGAAGTAGTGACGTTTTGAAATGCAGACTTTGATGGAATGCTCTGCGGGCGTCACGTTGCGTTTGCAGAGCCCCTGATGTGCCTAAACAGTAGAAACCCCCCACAAGTGACCCCATTTTGGAAACTAGACCCTGAAAGGAACTTATCTAGATGTGTGGTGAGCACTTTGAACCCCCAAGTGCTTCATAGAAGTTTATAATGCAGAGCCGTGAAAATAATAAATACGTTTTCTTTCCTCAAAAATAATTATTTAGCCCAGAATTTTTTATTTTCCCAAGGGTTACAGGAGAAATTGGACCCCAAAAGTTGTTGTCCAGTTTCTCCTGAGTACGCTGATACCCCATATGTGGGGGTAAACCACTGTTTGGGCACACGTCGGGGTTCAGAAGGGAAGTAGTGACTTTTGAAATGCAGACTTTGATGGAATGGTCTGCGGGTGTCACGTTGCGTTTGCAGAGCCCCTGGTGTGCCTAAACAGTAGAAACCCCCCACAAGTGACCCCATTTTAGAAACTAGACCCCCCAAGGAACTTATCTAGATATGTGGTGAGCACTTTGAACCCCCAAGTGCTTCACAGACGTTTACAACGCAGAGCCGTGAAAATAAAAAATCATTTTTCTTTCCTCAAAAATGATGTTTTAGCAAGCAATTTTTTATTTTCTCAAGGGTAACAGGAGAAATTGGACCCCAGTAATTGTTGCGCAGTTTGTCCTGAGTATGCTGGTACCCCATATGTGGGGGTAAACCACTGTTTGGGCACACGTCAGGGCTCGGAAGTGAGGGAGCACCATTTGACTTTTTGAATACGAGATTGGCTGGAATCAATGGTGGCGCCATGTTGCGTTTGGAGACCCCTGATGTGCCTAAACAGTGGTAACCCCTCAATTCTAACTCCAACACTAACCCCAACACACCCCTAACCCTAATCCCAACTGTAGCCATAATCCTAATCACAACCCTAACCCCAACACACCCCTAACCACAACACTAACCCCAACACAACCCTAACCACAACCCTAATTCCAACCCTAACCCTAACCCTAAGGCTATGTGCCCACGTTGCGGATTCGTGTGAGATATTTCCGCACCATTTTTGAAAAATCTGCGGGTAAAAGGCACTGTGTTTTACCTGCGGATTTTCCGCGGATTTCCAGTGTTTTTTGTGCGGATTTCACCTGCGGATTCCTATTGAGGAACAGGTGTAAAACGCCGCGGAATCCGCACAAAGAATTGACATGCTGCGGAAAATACAACGCAGCGTTCCCGCGCGGTATTTTCCGCACCATGGGCACAGCGGATTTGGTTTTTCATATGTTTACATGGTACTGTAAACCTGATGGAACACTGCTGCGAATCCGCAGCCAAATCAGCACCGTGTGCACATAGCCTAATTCTAAAGGTATGTGCACACGCTGCGGAAAACGCTGCGGATCCGCAGCAGTTTCCCATGAGGTTACAGTTCAATGTAAACCTATGGGAAACAAAAATCGCTGTACACATGCTGCGGAAAAACTGCACGGAAACGCAGCGGTTTACATTCCGCAGCATGTCACTTCTTTGTGCGGATTCCGCAGCGGTTTTACAACTGCTCCAATAGAAAATCGCAATTGTAAAACCGCAGTGAAATGCGCAGAAAAAAACGCGGTAAATCCGCAGCGGTTTAGCACTGCGGATTTATCAAATCCGCAGCGGAAAAATCCGCAGAGGACCAGAATACGTGTGCACATTCCTAACCCTAACCCTAGCCCTAACCCTACCCCTAACCCTAACCCTACCCCTAACCCTACCCCTAACCCTACCCCTAGCCCTACCCCTAGCCCTACCCCTAACCCTACCCCTAACCCTACCCCTAACCCTACCCCTAACCCTACCCCTAACCCTAACCCTATTCTAACATTAGTGGAAAAAAAAAAAATTCTTTATTTTTTTATTGTCCCTACCTATGGGGGTGACAAAGGGGGGGGGTCATTTATTATTTTTTTTATTTTGATCACTGAGATATAATCTATCTCAGTGATCAAAATGCACTTTGGAACGAATCTGCCGGCCGGCAGATTCGGCGGGCGCACTGCGCATGCGCCCGCCATTTTGGAAGATGGCGGCGCCCGGGAGAAGACGGACGGGACCACGGCTGGATCGGTAAGTATGATAGGGTGGGGGGGGACCACGGGGGGGGGATCGGAGCACGGGGGGGGAATCGGAGCGCGGGAGGGGTGGAACGGAGCGCGGGGGGCGTGGAACGGAGCACGGGGGGCTGGAACGGAGCACGGGGGGGTGGAACGGAGCACCGGGGGGGGTGGATCGGAGTGCAGGGGGGGTGATTGGAGCACGGGGGGGTGATTGGAGCACGGGGGGAGCGGACACGAGCACGGGGGGGAGCGGAGCACTGGACGGAGGGGAGCCGGAGCAGTGTACCGGCCAGATCGGGGGGGTGGGGGGGCGATCGGAGGGGTGGGGTGGGGGCACACTAGTATTTCCAGCCATGGCCGATAATATTTCAGCATCGGCCATGGCTGGATTGTAATATTTCACCCGTTATAATGGGTGAAATATTACAAATCGCTCTGATTGGCAGTTTCACTTTCAACAGCCAATCAGAGCGATCGTAGCCACGAGGGGGTGAAGCCACCCCCCCTGGGCTAAACTACCACTCCCCCTGTCCCTGCAGATCGGGTGAAATGGGAGTTAACCCTTTCACCCGATCTGCAGGGACGCGATCTTTCCATGACGCCGCATAGGCGTCATGGGTCGGATTGGCACCGACTTTCATGACGCCTACGTGGCGTCAAAGGTCGGGAAGGGGTTAACACTGTGTGATAAACTTTTTTTTTTGCATAGGCAGCATCAATAGTAAAAAGATATAATGTTAAAAATAATTAAATTGGGGAGGCACAGATCACTGGGGGGATACAGATCACTGGGGGGGCACAAAGATCACAGGGGGCACAAAGATCACAGGAGGGGGCACAAAGATCACAGGAAGGCACAAAGATCACAGGAAGGCACAAAGATCATGGAGGGAACATAGCTGGGAGGCACATAGCTGAAGGGGACAGAGATCACAGGGGGCACAGAGATCACATGGGAGCACAAATATCACAGGGGATACATGACAGGGGGCACAGGGATCACAGGGGGACACAAAGCTGGGAGCCACAAAGATCACAGGGGTGCACATAGCTGGAGGGCACATAGCTGGGGGGCACGGAAATCACAAGGGGCATATAGCTGGGGGGCAGAGAGATCACGGGGGAATAGAGATCACAGGGGGCACATAGCTGAGGGGCACATAGCTGGGGGCACAGTGATCACAGGAGGCACATAGTTGAGAGGCACTGAGATCACAGGGGGCACATAGCTGGAAGGCACAGAGATCACAGGGGGCACATAGCTGGAAGGCACAGAGATCATAGGGGGGCACATAGCTGGAAGGCACAGATCACAGGGGGGCACGTAGCTTGGAGGTGCAACGATCACAGGGGGCATAGTTGGGGCACAGATCATATTGGGGCACATAGTTAGGGGAACACAAAGCTGGCACCACAGAAATCACAGGGGGCACATAGCTGGGGCCACAGAGATCACAGTGGGGGCACATAGCTGGGGCCACAGAGATCACAGGGGGGCACATAGCTAGGAGGCACAGAGATCACAGAGGGCATATAGTTGGGGGGGCACAGTGGTCATATTGGAGCACATAACTTGGGGGGCACAGAGATCATGGGGGGCACATAGGTGAGGGGCACAGATCACCAGCAGACAGGCACAGAGATCTCTCTGCCAGCAGCAGCTCCTCTTCCAGGACAGTAACAACTAGAACAGAGTTGATTTTTTGAGGTCATGATGTCACTGGAAAGGGTGGAGTCTCAAGCCACCTAGATTGGAGTGGCTAAAATGAGGATCACAAAAAATCAACTCTGATCTAGACGCAAACATACGGCTGCGGCCATAGCATCGTGGACTGAGTCAGGGACCTGGCCGTGGGCCGTATGAAAAGTCACCATGGGCCGCATGCGACCTGCAGGCTGGATGTTCCCCACCCCTGATCTAAGTGGTGAAAAAAAAAATCCAAACTTTGTAAAAAAAAAAATTGTGCCATTTTCCAATAGCGTCTCCATTTTTCATGATCTTGGACTGGGTGAGGGCTTATTTATTGTGTGCCAAACTGACCTTTTTAAAGATGCCATTTTGGTGCAGATATGATCTTTTGATCGCCCGTTATTGCATTTTAATGCAATGTCCTGGTGACCAAAAAAACGTAATTCTGGTGATTAACTTTTTTCTGTCTACGCCGTTTAGTGATCAGGTTAATCCTTTATTTATATTCATAGATTGGGCAATTCTGAACGTGGTGATACCAAATATGTGTATGTTTGATTTTTTGTTTTATTTTGAATGGGGCGACAGGGGGGTGAGTTGAACTTTTATATATTTTTTAGTTTTTTATATTTTATAAACTTTTTTTTACTTTTGGCATGCTTCAATAGTCTCCATGGGAGACTAGAAGCTGTCATAACTCGATCAGCTGTGCTGCATATAGGTGAGGACTATATATGTAGCTGAATTACTCAGTTGCTATGAGTGCTGACCACTGGGCGGCGCTCACAGTAAGCTGGCAGTGACAACCATAGAGGTCTCCAGGAGACCTCTGGTTGTTATGCCAATGAATCGGTGACCCGCGGTCACGTGATGGGGTCACCGGTAGGTGAATTTCCGGCCCAATGGCCGGAAGTGCTTGTTGAATGACGCTGTCCGCATTTAACGGGTTAATCGTGATCCACCCGTGGCTGTTCCGGGCACATGTCAGCTGTTTAAAATAGCTGATGTGCTGGGAAAGATGTGGGCTCAGCGCCGGAGCCCACATCAAAGGGAGAAAGACCGACATCTGCGTAACTATACATCCGATGTCGGAAAGGGGTTAAAGGATTCAGCATAAGCCACACTCGCATGTCCGATGTTCTTGTACAAGTGCTTTCCTTGGTTTCCACAGAGGGCACTCTTACCTGTGATAGTCTATTGGACCATACATACGTCCGTGATTTTTGGGGGGACCAAGCGATCCACAGAAATTCATGGAGACACGTCTGATTTTGATCCAAGTGTCAGATCAAAATCAGCAATGCAAGTCTATAAGTTCTTGAAAAAATTGGACTACACTTGGTGTTTGTGTAACAAGGTGGCGCGGGGTGGCAGTCGTGGACGAGTCTACTAAGTCACAGTCAGTGAGCACCCGGCCTCTTGCACATAAACGGACAGCTGCAGTCCCAGCCCTGTAGCACAGTCAATTACCACCAGCACTTGGCTGCTCTCCATATAGGAACAGCATTCTCCACAGGTGTCACACGGCACGCTTCGGTTCCAACAGTAGAAAACTAGTTTAATAATGTTAAAACAAGGAGATATAACTTCCTGCACTTTCCCTGGCAAAAACTGTCACATCACAGCAGCAGCATCAGCTCCCATACGGCTCCTGGGAGCTAATAGTCTCTGGGTTGGCACTTTCTCAGTCCTGGTGCCCCTTTCCATTGCCCGGGGGACGGGACAGCACTTTTTCTCCTCCAGGGGAGTCTTAGGCTCCCAACCCTGCAGAGCCTCTGGCCCTGGGCAAGTCTACCCAGGCACTGACTGGGAGACAGGAACTTCCTGTCCCTTTGAGGCTGCTGATCCAGCCCCCTTAGTTAACCTCTTACTAGCCCTAATCTAACATATGCATGTTGTATATTAGAATACACAATAATAAAACATTAAGACAATATCAGACATACAAACACAGCACATGAATAACAATAATACATCATATTAACAGAAGACACAAAAGAGAATGGTAAAACCAAAAACACTCAGTTTGAAAAAATGTTTGCAGTAATCCGCAAGTGCTAGTAAAAGATGTAAATAACAGGGTATTTGGTTGATACGTTTTTTGCAAAAAATGTATACTAAGCTGCTCTACCAATCTTCACGGTATACCCATATCAGAGCAGTCCTAACTAATGTATGCAATCCCTATCTGATGTATTTAAAAACCTGATCATCTGTATATTACCTGTGTGAACAGGGTTCAGAGAGGAAAAATCCATGTGTGCATACAGGGCAGAACAGCTTTTGTGCAGCTAGCCCAAGAGGAGTGGTGGAACTCCCCAGTCTTGTAGACACAAGAGAACAATTATGGAAACAGGAACACATGGGCTACTTGCACAGTGAACAAGTCTGTAAGAACATGTTCACACACCACCAAGAAACCTGAAGACACAAAAGAGAATAGTAAAACCAAAAACACTCAGTTTGAAAAGTCACAGTCAGTGAGCACCCGGCCTCTTGCACATAAACGGACAGCTGCAGTCCCAGCCCTGTAGCACAGTCAATTACCACCAGCACTTGGCTGCTCTCCATATAGGAACAGCATTCTCCACAGGTGTCACACGGCACGCTTCGGTTCCAACAGTAGAAAACTAGTTTAATAATGATAAAACAAGGAGATATAACTTCCTGCACTTTCCCTGGCAAAAACTGTCACATCACAGCAGCAGCAGCATCAGCTCCCATACGGCTCCTGGGAGCTAATAGTCTCTGGGTTGGCACTTTCTCAGTCCTGGTGCCCCTTTCCATTGCCCGGGGGACGGGACAGCACTTTTTCTCCTCCAGGGGAGTCTTAGGCTCCCAACCCTGCAGAGCCTCTGGCCCTGGGCAAGTCTACCCAGGCACTGACTGGGAGACAGGAACTTCCTGTCCCTTTGAGGCTGCTGATCCAGCCCCCTTAGTTAACCTCTTACTAGCCCTAATCTAACATATGCATGTTGTATATTAGAATACACAATAATAAAACATCAGACATACAAACACAGCACATGAATAACAATAATACATCATATTAACAGAGTAGTTTATAGCCAAACCATCAGGGCACTGCATGGGGCACACATGCCCGGCATACAGGAGAGAGGGAGCAACTGAGGGAGAGGGAGCAACCTCATTAAATTTTAACCCAAGGTGTAATGGTTTATATTGGTTAATTAAATAGAATCTGTGTCTAACCATCACCCTGGAAAGTATTTTTTATGTTCATGTTTTTATTGTTCATACTTTGGACCTGCTTTGGCAGCAATTCCAGCAGCTTAAGAGTCTGGCCCTAATCTCAATGTGCCAGTACATATTAGACAGAAATCTGTCAAATTCGTTGACATGTACAGTATGTCACAAAAGTGAGTACACCCCTCACATTTTTGGAAATATTTTATTATATCATTTCATTAGACAACACTGGAGATATGACACTTTGATACACTGTAAAGTAGTCAGGGTACGGCTTGTATAACAGTGTAAATTTGGTGTGCCTTCTAAATAACTCAACAAATAGCAATTAATGTCTAAACTGCTGGCAACAGAAGTGAATACACCCATAAGTAAAAAATGGCCAAATTGTGCCCAAAGTGCCAATATTTTGTGTGGCCATCATTATTTTCAAGCACTATTATTATTATTATTATTATACATTTTTATAGCGCCATTTATTCCATGGCGCTTTACATGTGAATACGGGGCAAATATAGACAAATACATTAAACATGAGCAAATAACAAGGCACACGGGTACATAAGGAGGGAGGACCCTGCCCGCGAGGGCTCACAATCTACAGGGGATGGGTGATGAAACACTAGGAGAGGGTAGGGCAAGTTGTGCATGGTTCAGTAAGTTCAGGATCACTGCAGGCTGTAGGCTTGTCGGAAGAGGTGAGTCTTCAGGTTCTTTTTGAAGGTTTCTATGGTAGGTGATTTTGATGTGTTGGGGTAGAGAGTTCCAGAGTATGGGGGAAGCACGGGAGAAGTCTTGGATGCGGTTGTGGGAAGAAGAGATGAGAGAGGAGTAGAGAAGGAGGTCTTGAGAGGATCGGAGGTTGCGTGTAGGTAGGTACCGGGAGACCATGTCACAGATGTATGGAGGAGACAGGTTGTGGATGGCTTTGTATGTCATTGTGAGGGTTTTGAACTGGAGTCTCTGGGCGATAGGAAGCCAGTGAAGGGCTTGACATAGGGGAGAGGCTGGGGAATAGCGGGGAGACAGGTAGATTAGTCGGGCAGAAGAGTGTAGGATGGATTGGAGTGGTGCCAGAGTGCTAGAGGGGAGTCCAGAGAGTAGAAGGTTGTTTTTGTGGTGTCGCGGTCAAGGAAAACACGGATCCGGGAAATATTTTTGAGTTTAAGACGGCAGGAGGAGGCAAGAGCTTGGATGTGTGGCTTGAAAGAGAGGGCAGAGTCGAGGATCACCCCGAGGCATCGGGCATGTGGGACTGGGCAAAGTGATCAGCCATTGACATTGATGGATAGGTCTGTTGGAGGGGTAGAGTGAGATGGGGGAAAGATGATGAATTCTGTTTTGTCCATGTTCAGTTGTAGAAAGTGAGCAGAAAAGAAGGCCAAGATAGCAGACAGACAGTGTGGGATTTTGGTAAGTAAGGAGGTGAGGTCAGGTCCGGATAGGTAGATCTGCGTGTCATCAGCGTAGAGATGGTACTGCATACCGTGGGATTCTATGAGCTGTCCCAGGCCGAAAGTGTAGATGGAGAAGAGTAGGGGTCCTAGAACAGAGCCTTGAGGAACACTGACTGACAAGGGGCGAGGTGAGGAGGTGGTGTGGGGGAGGGAGACACTGAATGTTCTGTCTGTCAGATATGACGAGATCCAGGAAAGGGCCAAGTCTGTGATGCCAAGAGATGAGAGGATTTGTAGCAGAAGGGAGTGGTCCACAGTGTCAAAGGCAGAAGACAGGTCCAAGAGAAGGAGGACAGAGTAGTGTTGCTTGCTCCTGGCAGTTAGTAGGTCATTGGTGACTTTAGTTAGGGCAGTTTCAGTTGAGTGATGGGAACGGAAGCCAGATTGTAACCGATCAAAGAGGGAGCAGGAAGAGAGGTGGGAGGACAGTTCAAGATGGACGTGTTGCTCCAGCAATTTGGAGGCATAAGGGAGAAGAGATATCGGGCGATAGCTAGACACAGAGGATGGGTCGAGGGAGGGCTTTGTGAGGATGGGTGTGATCTTGGCATGCTTGAAGGATGAGGGGAAGACACCTGTTGTGAGTGAGAGGTTGAAGAGGTGCGTTAGGGTTGGGATGAAGATCGTGGAAAGGTTAGGGATGAGGTGGGACGGGAGCGGGTCGAGCGTGCAGGTGCTGAGGTGTGATCTTGACAGGAGGGTGGAGAGCTGATCTTCTGTCATGGTGGAGAAGCTGGTTTTGGATGAGCAGGGTTGAGCAGCTAGGAGTGTCAGTGGGCACTGTGGGCCAAAGCTTTCTCTGATCGTATCGATCTTCTGTTTAAAGAAAGAGGCGAAGTCTTCAGCAGAAATGAGGGGGGAAGGAGGAGGTGCTGGGGGACGGAGTAGAGAATTGAAAGTGTTGAAAAGCTGTTTAGGGTTGTGAGACAGGGAGGATATGAGAGATGTGAAGTAAGTTTGTTTTGCGGCAGTGAGCGCAGACTTGAAGCTGGCGAGGGACTGCTTGTATGCAGTGAAGTGGTCAGCAGAGCAGGATTGCTTCCATCTCCGCTCAGCGATCCTGGAAGCCTGTCTCAATTCTTTGGTCAGGCTGGTCAGCCAGGGCTGCCTGTTGAGTGTACGAGTTTTGCTATGCATGAGCGGGGCGGCCGAATCGAGTGTTGCTGTTATTGTGGTGTTATAAAAAGTGGCAGCAGCATCTGTGTCATGAAGGTAGGCTATGTCTGTAAGAGGAAGAAGGGACTTAGAGAGTGATTGTAAGTTGAGATGTTTGAGATTTCTGCGAGGGAGTTTGTGGAGTGGGGGTTGCACATTAGGAGAGGAGAGGGAAGAAAATGTCAGTAGGTTGTGGTCAGACAGGGGGAGGGGTGAGTTAGTGAGATTAGTAAGGGAGCAGAGGTGGGTGAAGATGAGGTCCAGCATGTGGCCATCTTTGTGAGTGGCCTCAGAGGACAATTGAGTGAGGCCAAAGGAGGCAATCAGTGATAAAGGTTTAGAGGCAGCTGAGGTGGAAGTGTCAATGGGGATATTGAAATCACCCATGATGATAGTAGGGATGTCAACAGAGAGGAATTGAAGTAGCCAGGTGGTGAAGTGGTTGAGAAAGGTGGAGATGGCTAGTTCTGGGGGGCGGTAGATGACAGCCAGCTGGAGGTTGGAGGGGGAATAGATGCGGACAGAGTGCACCTCAAATGAGGGAAGAGTAGTGGAGAGTGGTAGCGGGATTGGAGTGAAGGAGCAGGTGTCAGACAGGAGCAAGCCAACTCCTCCACCATGTTTGTTGCTGGGGCGAGGGGTGTGAGAGAGGTGGAATCCGCCATAGGAGAGCGCAGCTGGAGAGGCCGAGTCAGAGGGGGTGAGCCAGGTTTCAGTGAGGCCGAGGAAGGAGAGTTTGTTGATGATGAAGAGGTCATGGATAAATGGCAGTTTGTTGCAGATGGAGCGCGCGTTCCATAGTGCTCCTGATAAGTGGACCGGGGAGTGGGGGCTGGATGAATGGTTATGAGGTTGTCATGGTTGGGAAAACATGCGGAGGATCGTGGCAGGGGGTTAGAAATGAGCGTGGAGATGTGTTGGGGAGGGCCGGGATTTGGGGATGTCACCAGCAATGAGGAGTAGCAGACAGAGCATTAGAAGTTGGGAGCAGAATAGGACATGATGTGGCCGTGTGTGTCTGGTGACACAAGCACTACCTTAATGCTCTTGGGCATGGAGCTCACCAGAGCTTCACAGGTTGCCGATGGAATCCTCTTCCATCCTCCATGACTACATCACGGACCTGGTGGATGTTGGAGACCTTGCGCTCCTCCATTTTCCATTTGGAGATGCCTCACAGATCCTCAATAGGGTTTAGGTCTGGAGACTTGCTTGGCCAGGCCAGCACTTTTACCCTCAGTTTCTTTAGCAAGGCAGTGGTCATCTTGGATGTGTGTTTGGAGTTGTTATCATGTTGCAATACTGGTCTGTGGCACAGTTTCCAAATGGAGGGAATCATGCTCTGCTTCCGTATGTCACAGTATATGTTGGCATTCATGATTCCCTCAATGAACTGTATACAGCAGACAGCACTCATGCAGCCCCAAACCATGACACTCCCACCACCATGCTTGACTGTAGGTAAGACATGCTTGGTTTTGTACTCCTCACCTGCTTGCTACCACACACAGTTGACAACATCTGAATCAAATCAGTTTATCTTGGTCTCAACAGACCACAACATGGTTCCAGTAATCCAAGTCCTTAGTCTGCTTGTCTTCAGTAAATTGTTTGTGTGCTTTCTTGTGCATCATGTTTCGATGAGGCTTCCTTCTGGGATAACAGCCATGCAGACCAATTTCATGTATTGTGGTCTGAGCACTGACAGACTGACACTCCCCCATCCCTGAAACCTCTGCAGCAATGCTGGCTGCACTCATGTTTATTTTCAAAAGATAACCTCTGAAAATGACTCTGAGTACATGCACTCAACTTCTTTGGTCGACCATGGCAAGACCTGTTCTCAGTGGAACCTATCTTGTTAAACCACTGTATGGTCTTGGCCACCATGAGATGCTCAGTTTCAGAGTGTTGGCAATGTTCTTATAGCCTAGGCCAGTATTTCCCAAACTCCAGTCCTCACGGACCCCAACAGGTCATGTATTCAGGATTTCCATAGTGCTGCACAAGTGAGAGAACTCCTGATACTTCCATCACCTGTGCAATACTAAGGAAATACTGAAAACATGACCTGTTGGGGTCCGTGAGGACTGGAGTTTGGGAAACACTGGCCTAGGCAATCATTATGTGGAGCAACAATTCCTTTTTTCAAATCTGCAGAGTGTTCTTTACCATGAAGTGCCTTGTTGAACTTCATGGTGACAAGTATGAGAGCGATAACACCAATATTTAACGTACCAGCTCCCCATTCACACCCATTGCAACACTAATGAGTCACATGACACCAGGGAGGAAAAATGGCTAATTGGACACAATTTGGCCATTGTCACTTAGGGGTGTACTCACTTTTGTTGCCACCAGTTTAGACATTAATGGCTGTTTGCTGAGTTATATAGGGCACACCACATGTACACTGTTATACAGGCTGTACACTGACTACTTTACATTGTATCAAAGTGTCAGTGTTGTCCCACGTCTTCAAAGGGAGATTCGTAGTTAAAATTCTGCGGTGCCGCTGAGATGAATTTCAGGAGAGTATAGTTGATTCACAGTTGATTCAATATACTCTCCTGAAATTCATCTCAGCGGCACCGCAGAATTTTAACTACGAATCTCCCTTTGAAGACATTATTTTCTCTGGTCAGTGAAGACCTGTGGATCTGCAGCAGTCGCTATCTATGCTCTAATCTCATCCTAACCAGGTGAGCAAATTTGGTGTATATTCTCCTCTGTGTAAAGTGGATTAGACCCTATTGCGCTCTTTGTCTCCCCATTGTTTTGCAATAGTGTTGTCCCATGAAAAGATATAATAAAAGATTAACACAAACGTGAGGGGTGTACTCACTTTTGTGAGATATGGTATATGGATCCATTTTCTCACAGATTCTTTGGCAAAACACAAGAAAAAAAGCTGTTCATGTCTCTACGTGAAATTCAAGAAGTGTGGAGTTATAGAACAGTCTTGTAAATTTTTATGGGTGTCTTTTTATAGATCCATGCATGAGTCCTTAGTTGGCCTATCAAGATGTTTTCAGATCTACTCTCTCTCTATATATATATATGTGTTCATAATCTGCTCTCCCCCTCCTCCAAAAAATATGCGTAATAAAAAGTTCAGCTCCGGTAAAATAGCTTCAGCTCTAAAAAAGTTTTGACTTGGCACTTTTGGCATCTTGGGACTTTGTACAGCTCACGAAGAGGATTCATCATAGTTTTTGGACGATGATGCAGACGATACATTGGATTTGTTTCTTAGAAACCAAATAAAACCCCTTGTGCCGTCTCAGGCTTTCTGGCTTGTACGGAGGATGGAGTCATATCTCCGAGAAAAAGAGAAAGCAGCCACACTAAATCCTAGTGACGGCATGAAATCTAAATTAAACCCAGAAGCTGCTAGACAGTAAGGAGGGGAGATTACTACACCGCCGGAATTAAGGATGTGAAGAGAATCCTTCTGCTGCCAAAGAGGATGCATTTGAATTGGAGCGCTCTTACGTAGTGACCAAGCCCTAAATCTCCAAGCTGAACAAATCCCAAATAAAGTGACCACAAAAGCAAATTGTTAATGCTCCTCGACTACCTGCATGTTAACAGCTTTTCATATGGATTGGCCTCTGTGTCAACATCAAGGGGAAATTTGCCCAATTCGATCAACTCATATCTATCCATTCTGGATTCTCAGATTAAGGTTTGTCCAAATTTTAGGACTCTCAAATTAACCTTTTTAATAACTCTAACTTCTTTCCGTTTGAAAATGTGAGTCAGATCGCTAATTAAATATTCTGCACCATTTAAAGGAATCTGCCCCTCAGGATTTCAACCATCAAAATATTTATATGCGCTGGTAGCTCTTTCAAAGACAAGTCCAGCAATACCTTTACAGCAATAACTTTCCACCATTACTGAGAAATCAGCATTTTAATTGATAAGCAAATGAGGTTGAAGGACTATGGTAGTTCTGAAACCTCTGTCAATCCAGCTCTGTTCCCCGCCCAACGCTGCCTCCTCCTGCATAACTCCTTTGTCTGTCTAAAGTCACCCTGCATTTAGGCTGTCAGTCAAGCAGGAGAAGGCAGTGCTGGGCGGGGAATAGAGCTGGCGTGACAGAGGCTTAAGATCTATCATAGCTCTTCAGCCTTATTTGGATATCAATTCAAACACTGATTTCTCAGTAACCGAGAATCAGACTGGCGATGTAAAGACAATATTGGAATTGTCTTTGATAGAGCTACATGCGCATATAAATAATGTGGGGGGTGAAATCCTGCTGAATTAACCCTTGAAAGGGTTTGTTCAGGACTAAATTAATCACACACCTATTAATATTTACTTGCTGCAGGAGTATATGCTCTTTTTGGTTTTTGTTGTTGTTTTTCTTGTACATTAAGTGCCTCATGACAGGACAAAACAGGGCCAGCATCCTTAATTGGCATCCCTAACCAGATGCCACAATACACTAGTATTAGGGTAAAAAATACTGTGGTTGTCTTCTCTGGCCATTGTTTACTTCTTTATGGTAATGATGTGCGATATATGCGCATGAGCGCTGCAGCCAATCACTGTTTTCAGTGTTGATCCTACCATTCATGGCACAAGATGGCTGAGGCCAGTGATTGGCCAGGGTGGTCATGGATATATGTGAGGTCATAACTACAGGGTGGCAAATAAAAACTGTTGGGGAAAATCAATGCTGGAGCTATGGGGGGGATAAAACCGGTGAGAATTGTGTTTTTTTTTATGTTTACCATTTTTTGAAGTTGCATACAACCCCGTTAAGCTACTGTGAGTCTCCTGTACTGTGTTTAATCATATATTTATAAGCCCCTTAAAAAAAGACTTTGAAGTATCTTTCATCTTTGAAAAATATATAGTAGAGACTGGAAGAAGCAGATATCTGGCCTTCACCACATCTTTTCCCTTTTTGTCATTCTTTTGGTATTCTTTGTGTTTCAGGATACACATAGTAGGGAACAGATGCCTAATAATTGACATACACCAAATCAAATATTATTCTAAATTAACAATGCAAAGAATGATGGGAAATAAACATCAGTTCCGAGAATCGTGCCTTACATATCGTATGCAGTGGAAATTCAAGAGGAAGGTGATTAAATGCGTGCGCTTAATAGAAATTGCAGACTATTACCATTAATGAGATTCCTGCAAAAAAAGGAAAACTTGCTTATCACTTGGTTCTAGCATCGGGATATTTTCCTATAAGCTGTGAAGGTTTTTGGTTCTGTATTTAGTGTACTGTAAAGTTTCTGCATTGTAATAACTGGTTTTCCCCCATCCCTCAAATTTGCCAGTTTATGAAAGTCTTTGATTTAACCTGCAAATCCAGGCATTTACCACCTTCTCTTGCCTCCACATCAAAGGAAATTTTTCAGATCCACTCTTTGTTCAACCATGATTCAACTAAAATGTTAGCGCATGCCCCATCTTCTCCCAATTAGACTACCGCAACATCTCTCTCTGTGGTCTCCCATCTAACATTCGTTCACCCTTCCAATCCACCCATGATGTTGCTGCTTTATTGATCCACCTCTTCCCGACTTACTCTTTCTCTAATCTCCCCATGTGTAATCCTCAATCCAAAATGTGTCCCCTCCAGCCATCTCCGACATTATCTCCTTATCACACCACATGTAGTCTATAGTCCATAATCTGTCCCCATCCATTTCTGACCTAACCTCGCATTATCTTACCAAACGTAATCTATAGTCCATAACCTGTCCCATCGATGTCTGACCTAACCTCCCATTATCTTACCACCCATAACTAATCTATAGTCCATAATCTGTCCCCTCCATACATATCTGGCCTAATTTCCCATTATCTCATTACAGCTAATATGTAGCCCAGTGTTCCCCAACTGTGGTCCTCAAGAGAGACCACAGGTAATGTTTTCTGGATTTCCTTAGCATTGCCCAGACGATAATTGAACAGGCAAGGATTCCATTACCTGTGCAATACAAATGAAATCTTGAAGACATTACCCATTAGTGGCTCTTGAGGATCAGAGTTGGGGAACAATCCTGTAGTCAATAACCCATCCCCTCAATACTTCTCTGATGTATTTTCCCAGTACTTCCCCACATTTGATCTACAATCCTTTACTTGTCCATTTCACATATCTCTGACCTAATCTCCTGCTACTCCTAACTTGTAAGTGTAACACCCCAGGTAACCGATTGTTACAGTGATGTTGCCTTCCTTTCGGGGAGGGCGATATCATGTGTGGAGGCAATGGAGTTCTCTTTATCAGGTAAGGCACCCACATGCAACACATTCCAAATCCAGGCCAGAAGGGGGAGCTCAGGACCCGGATTCAGGGGAGCTTCCTTAAACTTTATGTATCCTGGCCTGGAGGAAGAGCTAGTTAGTCTCCAGGAGGGAGAGAGAGGTAGGACGTCTGGAACAGAGAGAGAGGCCTAGCAGCCACGTGGTAGCTGCAGCCTCTGGAGAGATAACCTGAAGGGATGTATGTGGTGGAGCTACAGAGGAAAAGAGCACATGAGTGGAAAAGGGCTCAGAGGGGAAATGTGACCGAACACCCTGAGAGCCAGAGCGCAGCAACTTGGCACCGGGAGCCCGAGGCTTTAGTGGGACTCTAGGGCACTTAGCAGAACCGAAGGGCTAAGATCTTTATGTGATTGGCCCACACCACACCTGACACGCAGCAGCACCTGAAGAGCCCGAGGCATGATAGAGTCCCTATAAAACAGCTCAAGCTGCCTGTCATGCAGGTACCTGTTCTAGGACATGGGAAAGAGGACTTTGCCAGTAAGCTTCAGGCAGCAGGGACCTCATACAACAGCGCAAAGAAGAAAGGCTCACGGACCTCAACTGGGAAAGAGATCCTCTATTGCCTCTAAGCCGGCCGCACCACAGCTACACTTGTACCTGGTAGTCTGGACTGAGATGCACTAATACCATCAGTAAACCAGGTAAAGACTTTACAACTTGTGTCCTCCACTTATTCGTCGGCATACAACATCCTTGCCACACCTTGGGAGCCCTGGGGACCCTGCTTCACCTGTGGGAAGTGTCACCATCCAGCCGCCATACCATCACCCCAGAGGACCCCTTTAAGCGGTGTCGGTCCCTAATGACCAAGAACCACAGGTGGCGTCACGAACAATAGACTTTATTCACAATACCCCTTAAAGGACCTTTCTCCTTTAATTGGGCGCCCAGTGCCACGGACCGGGTAGCAGCCACCGTGACATTCCCTTTAAGGCCAGACCTGGCACCGAGAGCCCCACGGCCCTGGCGGGCGTTCCATAATCTCTCGTAATTAGAAGATCTCTTTTTTTTAGCTCCACATATAACAATCTCCAAGATTTCTTCCATGCTTTGTCATTTATTACCCCAAGTGATCAGACATTCCTCCTACTTCGAAAACCCGTCTCTTCTAAAAAGCCTACACCCTACAATGCCTCTGCAGCCATTACACAGCCATCCGCTGCTACAACCCTCCATTCCCTGGTAGATCTTAAAGGCCCATATAGATAAGCTGAGTTGGTCCAAATAAAAAATTGCGGCATGTACAAGTTGTCTCCGATAATTGGATGGCAATCGCCTATTCATGTCTATAGGTCCATGGAAAACATCAGACAGCACTCGGAAGACATTTTCACGGAATGACAGAATGACAGAGTGAAGAAGGTGGAGACATTTTTTTCCCTCCACATCTGAGAAAATTAGACACACTGTAACCACACTCTGATCAAACTCTGATCAGCGTATGATTAGCACAACTGGACCGATTTTCTAGGATAAAAGAAAAACAGTCATGTAACCCTAGCATTGGAATAATACCACAAATTAATGCACTTATGGAAATGAGCAACTATTTCAGTATAAGCTTCTCAGTAAAACCTCTGTGTGCTTCCAAATAATATCATAGGCACATGGAGCTAAAGTATAAGCCCATAATATGCCATGGTACCATATTGCAGATGCATAACATGGCAGTGTGCATAAGTCCTTAGACTACTGCTCGCGGAAGGTCACCATTGATGCTATGAGGTTGTTTCAGTCCACGACTCCCCACCATGTCCTATGCCGAAATAATATACATGCACCTAACTCACCATTACATAGGATGTGCTCTTTTTCTCCCTATAATATATAGCATTGTCATTCCGCACAGAACATCTTCAGATATTTCTCCCTATGACCTGGGGTTTCGGTAAATAAACCGATGTCTCTGTATATTTATGCACATAGTTTTACGTATTTGTATAGACATTTAGGATGCGAGAGGAGAAGATGTCCTACATTTATTTTTACACTCTTTGAAATACGATGAATCATAACCTACGCATGCCAGAACCTCCCAATGTCTGAATATGATAGGTATGTAGGTATTCTAGCAAGACCGTAAAGTCAGACAGGGCAGAAATGTACTTTGGTATAATAGTTGCATTATATGACCGCTGGAAGTCGGGGAACTACTATTCTGTAAGGCAAACACCAGTTATAACTGGAGATTCCACTCCAAAAAGGGGTTTTCGATAGCAATGTACTTATAAAGGTTTGAAAAATAGGTCCATGAAAAATATTATACTTATATACCAATGATTGGACTCCTGCCCCTCTATACTAGTGCAATATTCCACATTTAATTTTATAGAATTAAAAAATCAGCCTTATACCAAACTGCTATTTACTGTGCTGCACAGTTAACTTCTGCAGTCTCATTAGCACCTCAAATAGTGTTACAATGGTAGCTATCACCTCTTTATACAGTAGGTAATTCAAGATCCACCATTCACAGTAGGTGATATCACAGCTCACCTCCTCCTCCTGTACAATGACTGATTGACTGATAACTCCTCTACATACAGTAGGTAACACAGGATCCACCATTCACAATAGGTGATGTCACAGCTCACCTCCTCCTGTACAATGACTGATAACACCTCTGTATATAGTACAGGATCCACCATTCACAATAGGAGATGTCACAGCTCACCTCCTCCTCCTGTACAATGACTGATAACACACTATATACAGTAGATAATACAGAATGCACCATTCACAATAGGTGATGTCACAGCTTACTGCCTCCCCCTACTATACAATGACAGATAACTAGGGATGAGCGAATAGCTTAGGATAACTCCTTATCCGAATAGCTATAGCGCTTACTGAATAACTGCATCGGGAACCTGGATACCTGGAGCGCTCCCGATAATCACCTGTTCTGCACCGCAGCTGCATGTGTCATAGCTGTGTGACAGTCACAACACATGCATGGAGGGCCCAACAAACAGGCTTTCCATGCATGTGTTGTGACTGTAACACAGCCGCAACACATAGAGCTGCGGCAATGAACAGCTGATTATCAGGAGTGCTCCGGGTATCCGGGTTCCCAATGCAGTTATTCAGTAAGTGCTATAGCTATTTGGATAAGGATGTTATCCAAAGCTATTCGCTCATCCCTACTGATAATACCTCTATATATTTCAGATACCACAGGATCCACCATTCTCAATAGGTGATGTCACAGCTCACCTCGTCCTCCTGCTGTATGATGACTGATAACACCTCTATATACAGTAGATAACACAGGATCCACAATTCACAATAGGTGATGTCACTGCTCACCTCCCCCTCCTGTACAATGACTGGTAACACCTCTCTATACAGTAGATAACACAGGATCCACCATTCTCAATAGGTGATGTCACTGCTCACCTCCTCCTCCTGTACAATGACTGGTAACACCTCTCTATACAGTAGATAACACAGGATCCACCATTCACAATAGGTGATGTCACAGCTCACCTCCTCCTCCTGTACAATGACTGATGACACCTCTATATACAGTAGATAACACAGGATCCAGCATTCACAATAGGTGATGTCACAGCTCACCTCCTCCTCCTGTACAATGACTGATGACTAGTGTTGAGCGATACCGTCCGATACTTGAAAGTATCGGTATCGGATAGTATCGGCCGATACCTGAAAAGTATCGGATATCGCCGATACCGATATCCGATACCAATACAAGTCAATGGGACATCAAGTATCGGAAGGTATCCTGATGGATCCCAGGGTCTGAAGGAGAGGAAACTCTCCTTCAGGCCCTGGGATCCATAGTGAGGTGTAAAATAAAGAATTAAAATAAAGAATATTGTTATATTCACCTCTCCGGCGGCCCCTGGAACATCACCGCGAGGAACCGACGTCCGGCAGGCTTCTTTGTTCAAAATGAGCGCCTTTAGGACCTGCGGAATGATGTCGCGGCTTCTGATTGGTCGCGTGCCGCCCATGTGACCGCCACGCGACCAATCAGAAGCCGCGACGTCATTCCACAGGTCCTAAAGGCGCTCATTCTAGGAATTTATCTGAGGAATGACGTCGCGGCTTCTGATTGGTCGCGTGGCGGTCACATGGGCGGCACGCGGCCAATCAGAAGCCGCAACGTCATTCCGCAGGTCCTAAAGGCGCTCATTTTGAACAAAGAAGCCTGCCGGACGCCGGTGACTCGCGGTGATGTTCCAGGGGCCGCCGGAGAGGTGAATATAACAATATTTTTTATTTTAATTCTTTATTTTACACCACCGATACCGATACCCGATACCACAAAAATATCGGATCTCGGTATCGGAATTCCGATACCGCAAGTATCGGCCGATACCCGATACTTGCGGTATCGGAATGCTCAACACTACTGATGACACCTCTATATACAGTAGATAACACAGGATCCAGCATTCACAATATGTCATGTTACAGCTCACCTCCCCTTCCTCCTGTACAATGACTGATAATACCTCTATACACAGTAAATAATAGGGATATAGGGATGAGTGAGCACTAAAGTTTTTGGATGCACGGTACTCGAACCGAGCAATTTCTAATGCTTGGATGCTCATTTCAAATAACAAGTATAATGGGAGTGTCACGGGGTCTTTCTCCGGTATCACACAATCAACAGAGCAAGAGAAGAGTAAACAATCCCAAGACCTTTATTTAGGCAAAAATATGAAAGGTTTATATACAATCCACCACGCAAAGGATAAGATAGTCCAGAAGCCGAATGCAGTTCAGTAAGAGGATAGAAGACCTGGGAGATGAGAGTCCCACAATCCAGCAGACAGAGGATAACCTAGTCCATATAATCTTCTTTCTCTCTGAGGTGCTGTGTTCAAATCATCGTCTCACACAGGATCTGATCTTTTGTCCCACCTCTCTGATATTTTAAAAGTCTCCCTCGTCATTCACAGGTCAGGGGGGAAGGTTGCAGGAACTCATTATTCCAACAAGCTAGGTCAATATGTTATTAGTATATTAGCAAACAGCATTATTCACTGACCCTGTGGAAAGATAACTGTACAGTACTGTGGGGGGATATCAGATGGCAACAACAGCCATTCATCAATTAGCAAATAACAAGAGAACTCCATGAAAATCAGTAAAATATTAATACAAATAAAATTATATCCACATACCCTATCCCACCATTACAACCTCTCCCCCTCTTAATAAGTGAGGACTCCATGAGGTCTACACAGACCTCTGGCCTGCTCACTTTAGTCCACTTTGCTCCACTGGCATAGTTCCTTGTATAGTGGCAGGGGTTGCAATAATCATGAGCACTTCTTGTCCTTCCATAAATTCCCAGGTCTTGGCGTTACGGTCTTACCAGGTTTTTGACTGGACTGGGCCATTCGCTGATGTTCGTTAGCAAACCAACTATTTAGGGCAAATACCACATATGCTCCGCCATAATACATATACAGAAACCAAAGAAAGAAATGGACACCAGAGCTAAAAATAACTAATTTATTAAAGAATATATGAAAATAATAATAGAACAACAATAATGAAGATAGTAGTAAACGATGCAAGAGAAAAGGGAAGGCAACACATTAGTGCAACGTACAGATAGCCACACCGACAATATAAATAAGCAGAAAAAATGTGTAAGCTACTCCTGTCATATAAGGTTTTTAAAGATAGTGGATATAAACAGTTTAATATGTACCATACATGGAAAGGGTAAAGAAACTACCAACCATATAAGAAAACAATGATAACCAATAAATATATGAAAAAAAAATTTAAACGGAGTGAATCTCTAGGTTTAATGTGGCACAAAATTAGAGACAGGTGGCACACACAGGAATGGCACCGAAGCAGTAATGCCAATCTTAATCTCCCACTATTTTTTTTTTCCAGGGAGAATGTAAAAGAAATCTGGCCCAGTGTTACACACTAGGTTTAATGTGGCACAAAATTAGAGACAGGTGGCACACACAGGTATGGCACCGAAGCAGTAATGCCAATCTTAATCTCCCACTATTTTTTTTTCCCAGGAAGAATTTGAAAAAAATCTGGCCCAGTGTTACACACTAGGTTCAATGTGGCACAAAATTAGAGACAGGTGGCACACACAGGACTGGCACCGAAGCAGAAATGCCAATCTTAATCTCCCACTATTTTTTTTTCAGGGAGAATTTAAAAAAAATCTGGCCCAGTATTACACACTAGGGTTTCTGTGGCACAAAATAAGAGACAGGTGGCACACACAGGACTGGCACCGAAGCAGAAATGCCAATCTTAATCTCCCACTATTTTTTTTTTCCGGGAGAATTTAAAAGAAATCTGGCCCAGTGTTACACACTAGGTTTAATGTGGTACAAAATTAGAGACAGGTGGCACACAGAGGACTGGCACCGAAGCAGAAATGCCAATCTTAATCTTCCACTATTTTTTTTTTCAGGGAGAATTTAAAAAATATCTGGCCCAGTATTACACACTAGGTTTAATGTGGCACAAAATTAGAGACAGGTGGCACACACAGGACTGGCACCGAAGCAGAAATCCCAATCTTAATCTCCCACTATTTTTTTTTCAGGGAGAATTTAAAAAATATCTGGCACAGTATTACGCACTAGGGTTTCTGTGGCACAAAATTAGAGACAGGTGGCACACACAGGAATAGCACCGAAGCAGAAATGCCAATCTTAATCTCCCACTATTTTTTTTTTTCCTGGGAGAATTTAAAAAAAAATCTGGCCCAGTATTACACACTAGGGTTTCTGTGGCACAAAATTAGAGACAGATGCCACACACAGCACTGGCACCGAAGCAGAAATGCCAATCTTAATCTCCCACTAATTTTTTTTTATTTATGTGAGAATTGGCAAGAAATCAGGCCCACTGTTAGACTGTATGTTTTCTGTGCCAGAGAATGAGACACAGATGCCACATACAGGACTGCCACTGATGCAGATTTGTCAATTTTAATCTGCACCCTTTATTTTTTTTTTTCCTCAGGGAGACTAGTGAATAAATTTGGGCCACTGTATTAGAGTATATTTTCTGTGGCAGAAAGTGGCTTGAAGAGATATAACGAAAAAAAAAAAAAAAAGGGACTGTCCTACAATTACTATCTCCCTGCAGTAATCTCAGCAAAGTATGGCAGGCAGCAATAACAAGGAGTGGACTGCTGCACAAAAAAAGTCAAAAGTGTGGACAAACAAACAAGATAGCTGTGCAGAAAGGAAGGAGCAACAGGATTTGTGCTTTGAAAAAAGCAGTTGGTTTGCACAGCGGCGTACAAACAGCAATGCAGCTATCAGGGAGCCTTCTAGGGCAGCCCAATGAGCTACAGCGCTGAGGAAAAAAAAATGTAGCCTCCACTGTCCCTGCAAACAAAAGGTGGTGTTGGACAGTGGAAATCGCTACAGCACAAGCGGTTTGAGGGTTAATGGACCCTGCCTAACGCTATCCCTGCTTCTGACGAAGCAGCAGCAACCTCTCCCTATGCTCAGATCAGCAGCAGTAACATGGCGGTCGGCGGGAACGCCCCTTTATAGCCCCTGTGATGCCGCAGACAGCAAGCCAATCACTGCAATGCCCTTCTGTAAGATGGTGGGGACTGAGACCTATGTCATCACGCTGCCCACACTCTGCATCCACCTTCATTGGCTGAGAAATGGCGCTTTTCGTGTCATTGAAACGCGACTTTGGCGCGAAAGTCGCGTACCACATGGCCGACCCCACACAGGGATCGGGTCGGGTTTCATGAAACCCGACTTTGCCAAAAGTCGGCGACTTATGAAAATGAACGATCCGTTTCGCTCAACCCTAAGTCTACAGCAATGCGACCGTCCCCTCCTGGCTCCCGGAGCAAGAACGGCGCTCCGCTGAATAACAGACAAAACACATGGCTCCGTGTAGTCTGTTAACAGATGTGCAGCCAGCACAAACACCGAGAGGGGCAGAGCAGACCCTGCGCATGCGCGGTAGACATTCAGGCAGTCAGGCGCCATTTTGAAAGAGGGAAACAAATGTGGGCAAACAGAAACACATAATACAAAGTCAAACATTAAAGGGGAAACCACTATATATCAATCTGCAGTAGTATATATAGCAAAATGCCACATGAGAGCGAAAAAACAAAGATAGGGCATATACAGTTAGGTCCATATATATTTGGACAGAGGCAGCATTATTCTAATTTCGGTTATAGACATTACCACAATGAATTTGAAACAAAATAATTCAGATGCAGTTGAAGTTCAGACTTTCAGCTTTCATTTGAGGGTATCCACATTAAAATTGGATGAAGGGTTTAGGAGTTTCAGCTCCTTAACGTGTGCAACCCTGTTTTTAAAGGGACTAAAAGTAATTGGACAGATTAAATAATTTTAAATACAATGTTCATTTTTAGTACTTGGTTGAAAACCCTTTGTTGGCAATGACTGCCTGAAGTCTTGAACTCATGGACATCACCAGATGCTGTCTTTCCTCCTTTTTGATGCTCTGCCAGGCCTTCACTGCGGTGGTTTTCAGTTGCTGTTTGTTTGTGAGCCTTGCTGTCTGAAGTTTAGTCTTTAACAAGTGAAATGCATGCTCAATTGGGTTGAGATCAGGTGACTGACTTGGCCATTCTAGAATATTCCACTTCTTTGCTTTAATAAACTCCTGGTTGCTTTGGCTTTATGTTTTGGGTCATTGTCCATCTGTAGTATGAAACGACGACCAATCAGTTTTGCTGCATTTGGCTGGATCTGAGCACACAGTATGTCTCTGAATACCTCAGAATTCATTCAACTGCTTCTGTCCTGTGTCACATCATCAATAAACACTAGTGACCCAGTGCCACTGGCAGCCATGCATGCCCAAGCCATCACACTGCCTCCGCCGTGTTTTACAGATGATGTGGTATGCTTTGGATCTTGAGCTGTACCACGTCTTCGCCATACTTTTCTCTTTCCATCATTCTGGTAGAGGTTGATCTTGGTTTCATCTGTCCAAAGAATGTTCTCCCAGAACTGTGCTGGCTTTTTTAGATGTTTTTTTAGCAAAGTCCAGTCTAGCCATTTTATTCTTGATGCTTATGAGTGGCTTGCACCGTGCAGTCAACCCTCTGTATTTACTTTCATGCAGTCTTCTCTTTATGGTAGATTTGGATATTGATACGCCTACCTCCTGGAGAGTGTTGTTCACTTGGTTGGCTGTTGTGAAGGGGTTTCTCTTCACCATGGAGATTATTCTGTGATCACCCACCACTGTTGTCTTCCGTGGGTGCCTAGGTCTTTCTGCATTGATGAGTTCACCAGTGCTTTCTTTCTTTCTCAGGATGTACCAAAGTGTAGATTTTGCCACTCCTAATATTGTAGCAATTTCTTGGATGGGTTTTTTCTGTTTTCACAGCTTAAGGATGGCTTGTTTCACTTGCATGGAGAGCTCCTTTGACCGCATGTTTACTTCACAGCAAAACCTTCCAAATGCAAGCACCACACCTCAAATCAACTCCAGGCCTTTCATCTTCTTAATTGAGAATGACATAACGAAGGGATTGCCCACACCTGTCCATGAAATAGCCTTGGAGTCAATTGTCCAATTACTTTTGGTCTCTTTAAAAACAGGGTGGCACATGTTAAGGAGCTGAAACGCCTAAACCCTTCATCCAATTTTAATGTGGATACCCTCAAATGAAAGCTGAAAGTCTGAACTTCAACTGCATCTGAATTGTTTTGTTTAAAATTCATTGTGGTAATGTCTATAATCAAAATTAGAAAAATGTTGTCTCTGTCCAAATATATATGGACCTAACTATATATATATATATAAAGATTTAAATACACTGGTAAAAGTCTATTACCAATAGCCAGTTAGCCAATGCCCATAAAGGAATAAAAAAAAAACATTGCCACATACACGTACATTAGGACCAAAGGGACGTATCAGTCTTACACTTACAATGAGAAGATACCCAATTCAAAAAAGCTTAATTGTCCCATATGACAAAGTACCACATTGCTAATAATCCGTTAGTGAAATTAAATATTAATTATAGCTAGCGTCACTTAAATATTCACAAAAGCGTCCCCATTTAATCTCATCATAAATAAAAGGCATAAAGGTGTGGTAGGGCTTGTCAGCTTGTCAATGGTAGACTGGAGGGCAAGATAATGTCCTGGTCCTTATCCCATCTTATTCACCAATTTAATGGCCAACAATATAGCTGGAACTTGTCAATAGTGGCATGGAGGGCAAGATGATATCCTGGTCCTTATCCCATCTTATTCGCCAACGTAGTGGCCAAGAATACAACCGAAGATGAACAGGTGGTCCCCATCTTTTAATTTCCATACTTCAAAGACATCCAGGAAACACAGTATAACAGGGTGAGACAACAACTAAACCTAAAATGAATAAAAGAAAATATAACAAAATGACTATATAAAAATAAAAACAGTCAACAAGAGTTATGGTGGTAAGTACAGAAAGTGCAGCGGGCGGTGATCACAAAAAGGGTGCGAAATTAAGGTTCTCATTTAGACCCCGTGGATATACTGTGTTAAGGGTCCAAGTCCACCTTGCCTCTAACTGTGCCAAACGTTGGGAAAGTCCATTGCTGTGGACTTACATTGCCATTATTTTTTTTTCCTCTAAGCGCTATTGGCGGTCAGGGTGCGTTGCTATGACTACTGAGTTGTACTTTCGGGACTATGCTGGGTTTATTTCCGGCACCCAGGAGTATAAAGTACCGCTCATGGCATTAGTTGCCATGGCCCCCGAAGAAAGAGTGCTTCCGAAACGCGCGTCGGGGTGGGCGCACAGACCCTGCGAACCTGCTGCCTCACATCTCATTGGAGGTAATTACCATTCTTGTACTTTTCTACAATCACTGTTTCTAAGTCTGATGGGATTATGTAGCTCATGTGTACTATACTTGTGCATTGGAACATGTTTGTTTCCCTTTTGATATTTTAAATGGGCAGTACTTTCCCTTCAGTTAACACATGTGGTATACATTCAATACACCCCCTGGGTGGGGAAGAAATGGTCCTCTGATGGATCCCTGATTGGGTGTGGGTGGCCTTAGTCCCCTGGCTCTGTGCGCCCTCAGTGCAATCACACGACTGTGCGGTGTTTTGTACATCATGCGGCGTCTTGCCCTCATCTGTTTGTTTTATTTTAATAAATAAAGATTATTTATATATTGTTACATGTGGACTTTTTGGTAATTTTTTCGGGGTCTTTTTCTGACCCATTCCTCTTTTATATTTTTACTAGCAACCGGTCCATATATTTTGTCCTGTATCGTTATCAGGGGAGTTATGCTTTTCTTATCCACTCTTTGAGTTCTTGGGATGGTATCTAGCATGCTGATCGAAGTCGTGTTTCTGTTTAATTATTATATCACCATAACGTAACACAAAGCAGTGAGTTAAAGTCTATGGATAACTAATTGAATCCACACAAAAATTTTGAACATTTTTTTGTTTTATATACCACTTTAATGTAACACTAACCACAATAAACTCTATGGATGGCTAATTGAATCCTGAAGAAAATATTGAACGTTTTTTTTTCAAGTTTTAGATACCACCATAATGTTTATTTATTTATTTATTTTACTCACTTATATTGTGCCATTAATTCCATAGCGCTTTACATACATTATCGGCACTGTCCCCATTGGGGCTCACAATCTTAAATTCCCTATCAGTATGTCTTTGGAGTGTGGGAGGGAACCGGAGAATCCGGAGTAAACCCACATAGACAAGGTAAGAACATACTTTTAGTTTCATATACCACTGTAATGAAACACTAAGAACGATAAACTCTATGGATGATATTATAGTACATTTTCTCAAACCCCCCCCCAAAAAAAAGAGAATGTGGTCACGTGCAGCAGCTATATATTTAGCAAAGCCCTAAGCCCTGCCAAGAGTTTGTATTCTGCCAATCTCCTTGCTTCTGCAACTGTCCCTAGGCTAAATACAGAATGTATCTAACACAAAGGACAAAGCACAAGATTAGACTTTAGAAGGACTGTTAGTATGATGGTTGAGCATTAGCACAAGGATCAACACTATAGGACTCTGATTAGTGAAACTGTCCACACACAGGCCTGGATAACTGCTCTTCAACCAAAACTCTCTCTGAGCTGTGCAATGGTGTCAGTGTGCCAACCTTTTATAACCTCTGATGAGGTATTGCGGCCAGCCAATCACAGTAATGTAAATACCAAGATGGCTATGGCATTACAGTGACTGGCAGGCAATCCCCACAGGATTATTGGCTGTTTAGCAGGCGCCAAACATGCGTGGCGGAGACTCGAGCTCCAAATCTGAGCACCAGCCAATGCTCGTCGAGCATATCCAAGCACTCAGATACTCAAGGGATTTCCGAGTATTTCTGAGCATGTTTGCTCATCTCTAGTAAAAAATACAGAATACCCACAATTCACTATACAGTATGGGATGTCACAGCTCACCTACTCCTCCTCTTGTACAATTATAACACCTCTATATACAGTAGATAACACATGATCTGCCATTCACAATAGTTGATGTCACAGCTCACCTCCTCCTGATAACACCTCTATATGCAGTATACAATACAGGATCCACCATTCATGTAAGGCTACTTTCACACTTCCGTCTTTTTAGATCCGTCACAATGCGTCGTTTTGGGAAAGAAGCGCATCCTGCAAATGTGCCCGCAGGATGCATTTTTTCCCATAAACTTGTATTGCCGACGGATCGCGACGTATGGCCACACGTCGTGTCCGTCGTGCTCTGGATGCGTCGGTATTTGGCGAACCGTCATAGCGAAAAAACGTTCAAGGGAACATTTTTTCGTACGCCGTAACTCCACCCCTTCCTCCCTGGGAATTTACTATGGGCAGCGGACGCGTTGAAACACTGCGTCCGCTGCCCACATTGTGCAGAAAATCACCACTGTCTGTCGGTACGTTGCGCCGACGCTTTGTGACGGCCCCGTACTGACGGAAATGTGAAAGAAGCCTTAGGTGATTTCACAGTTCACCTCCTCCTGTACAATGACCATTAACACCTCTATATATATACTAGGATAACACAGGATCTACAATTTATAATAGGTGATGTCACAGCTCCCCTTTGCCTCCTACCTACCTGCACAATGTCATGTACACGTATAAGAGCATGCCAATTTTATACTTCTATATAAATAATAGGGTCTCAGACAGTCTAGCATTGATAATGTCCAAGTGAAGAAGAGGTATTACGTGAATATTGCAAGAATGTATATTTCAACACAGATTATATAAATATTAAAAAAGTATAAAAAATGAGAAAAAAAACATAACATCCTAATTTTACACGGTTATTTTCTCATGACACATCATTCTAAAACAAACGTCATGAACTTCAAGTATTTTCATTGAATTTTTTAACAACAGTTTTTAAGTTGGCGTTTTGTGCTTTTTTCTGATTCCAACCAGTGTCGGACTGGGATGCCAAGGGCCCAACACTATAATCAACTCCAGGGCCCCAATTTTCAGCTACATGCAAATATTACTTTATTCTCACTCACACATTTCTATAGCAATAAACTGGGTTAATTGTTAAATTAGAAAGATGCTGCCTTTGTCTGTATACAGTGAATCAAGTATAGTGTGCCAAGTACTGCTCATAGAAGAGGGTAGTGGCCCACTCCTGCATGGGGACCCACCGGTTCTCCTGTTGGCCAGTCCGAGCCTGATTCCAACAATACGTATCCGGCCTTGTTAATATATTTGTATTGAGTGAGACGGTGCACATCTAGACAGCACATGACCACATGTATGGAAATTGTATGCGAGTTGTCAAAATTCTCCCAACACCAGAGAATCTTGACAGTGTGCGTAGTGCGTGCACTGTATGAATCCACAAGCTTGCAGCCCAATAGAGTCACTGAATCGATACTTTTTTGCTGAATGACTGGTCTGCCAAACTCACAGAGATATGTCCAATTACAATCAGAGTCTCATATCAATCTTACCAGTGCATGTCTAATGGGTACGTGAAAATAGTAGGCAGCACTCAGATGCTGTTTTTCATGGACTATTTGATATATGATTGGAGAAACTTAAGAAACCTCCATCGTTTTTTTTTTCATACAAGAAAAACTGATGAAACTGTGAGCAAACTCTAATGAATATTTAATCAAAATCACTATTAAAACTTGGAGTGTTTTTTTTTTTTTGCATTCCCCAAAAAAATCACAGATGTCTGAATGAGAAGCCCACATGACTGTTTAAAAAAAAAAAAAACTTAGATGATTTTAAAAAAAAAGGATACTATACTGTGGCTCCGAGTCACATCTGTTTTTTTTTTCTCGCAATCATAGGCTTTAGGCCAGGGTTACACTTGCGTATGCAATGCGAGAAACTCGTGCGAGTCTCTCACATCAATACCCTGCACTGCTGCCGGCGGTTCGGACCGGAGCATCCAGCTGCATAGAAATAAGTCGCGAGTCCGGTCAAGTCCGGTCGCGAGTGCCGGCGGCAGTGCCGAGTATTGATGTGAGTTTCTCGCATTGCACACACAAGTGTGACCCCAGCCTTAAGGGGTGAATCTCATCGGAGGAAACTAGCGACTACAGTAAGATATGGGGTGTAAAGAATACCTGGGAGATACCTTGCTGTTACAGTATAACTACCTTGTGTCTTGTTGCTGTGCTCAGTCTTGCCATGTTGTATGATCTCATCTGTGACATGAAAGTGTCTTCCACAACCTCACCTTTGTGATAGAGTTTGGCTGTTCCTCACCCAGTTTAAAGCCTCTACCCAGCTGTTTCTGTTTCAGTCAATAACTGTTTCAACTTACAGTCATGGCCAAAAGTATTGACACCCCTGCAATTCTGTCAGATAATACTCAGTTTCTTCCTGAAAATGATTGCAAACACAAATTATTTGATATTATTATCTTCATTTAATTTGTCTTAAATGAAAAAAACACAAAAAGAATTGTCCTAAAGCCAAATTGGATATAATTCCACACCAAACATAAAAAAGGGGGTGGACAAAGGTATTGGCACCTAATTTGTGTAATTAACAGCACCTGTAACTTACCTGTGGCACCTAACAGGTGTTGGCAATAACTAAATCACACTTGCAGCCAGTTGACATGGATTAAAGTTGACTCAACCGCTGTCCTGTGTCCTTGTGTGTACCACATTGAGCATGGAGAAAAGAAAGAAGACCAAAGAACTGTCTGAGGACTTGAGAAACCAAATTGTGAGGAAGCATGAGCAATCTCAAGGCTACAAGTCCATCTCCAAAGACCTGAATGTTCCTGTGTCTACCGTGCGCAGTGTCATCAAGAAGTGTAAAGCCCATGGCACTGTAGCTAACCTCCCTAGATGTGGACGGAAAAGAAAAATTGACAAGAGATTTCAACACAAGATTGTGCGGATGTTGGATAAAGAACCTAGACTAACATCTAAACAAGTTTAAGCTGCCCTGCAGTCCGAGGGTACAACAGTGTCAACCCGTACTATCCGTCGGCATCTGAATGAAAAGGGACTGTATGGTAGGAGAACCAGAAAGACCCCACTTCTTACCCCGAGACATAAAAAAGCCAGGCTGGAGTTTGCCAAAACTTACCTGAAAAAGCCTAAAACGTTTTGGAAGAATGTTCTCTGGTCAGATAAGACAAAAGTAGAGCTTTTTGGGCAAAGGCATCAACATAGAGTTTACAGGAGAAAAAAAGAGGCATTCAAAGAAAAGAACACGGTCCCTACAGTCAAACATGGCAGAGGTTCCCTGATGTTTTGGGGTTGCTTTGCTGCCTCTGGCACTGGACTGCTTGACCGTGTGCATGGCATTATGAAGTCTGAAGACTACCAACAAATGTTTCAGCATAATGCAGGGCCCATTGTGAGAAAGCAGGGTCTCCCTCAGAGGTCATGGGTCTTCCAGCAGGACAATGACCCAAAACACACTTCAAAAAGCACTAGAAAATGGTTTGAGAGAAAGCACTGGAGGTTTCTAAGGTGGCCAGCAATGAGTCCAGACCTGAATCCCATAGAACACCTGTCTAAAAATGGCAGTTTGGAGAAGGCACCCTTCAAATATCAGGGACCTGGAGCAGTTTGCCAAAGAAGAATGGTCTAAAATTCCAGCAGAGCATTGTAAGAAACTCATTGATGGTTACCGGAAGCGGTTGGTCGCAGTTATTTTGGCTAAAGGTTGTGCAACCAAGTATTAGGCTGAGGGTGCCAATACTTTTGTCTGGCCCATTTTTGGAGTTTTGTGTTAAATGATCAATGTTTTGCTTTTTGCTTCATTCTCTTTTGTGCTTTTTCATTTAAGACAAATTAAATGAAGATAATAATACCAAAGAATTTGTGTTTGCGATCATTTTCAGGAAGAAACTGAGTATTATCTGACAGAATTGCAGGGGTGTGAATACTTTTGGCCATGACTGTACATATGAAAATGATGATCATTATCACCACCTGTGCACTTGACCCCTTCCCTACCCACCAGCTCCCCAACCTCACTAACATGCTCATTCAGCCCTATCCCATCTCTTCAACCTATCTTCTGGTACCTTCCCCTCTGCCTTCAAACATGCCACCATAACACCCATCCTCAAAAAAGCTAACCTTGACCCAACTGCTATGCCCAGCTATCTCCACATATCACTGCTCCCGTTTGCTTCCAAACTCCTTGAGCAGCATGTCCATGCTCAACTTTCCTCCCACCTCTCATCTAACTCTTTTCTTGACAACCTCCAACCTGGCTTCCGACCCTACCACTCCACCGAAACTGCTCTGACCAAAATTACTAATGACTTAAGGTACCGTCACATTAAGCGACGCTGCAGCGATCTAGACAACGATCCCGATCGCTGCAGCGTCGCTGTGTGGTCGCTGGAGAGCTATCACACAGACAGCTCTCCAGCGACCAATGATGCCGAAGTCCCCTGGTAACCAGGGTAAACATTGGGTTACTAAGCGCAGGGCCGCGCTTAGTTGCCCGATGTTTCCCTGGTTACCAGTGTAAATGTAAAAAAAAAAAACCACTACATACTTACATTCCGGTGTCCTCTCCGGCGCTCTGCTTCTCTGCACTAAGCGCCGGCCGGAAAGCAGAGCACAGCGGTGACGTCACCGCTGTGCTTTCCGGCCGCTGCGCTTACACAGTGCAGAGAAGCAGAGCGCCGGAGAGGACAGACACCGGAATGTAAGTATGTACTGCAACACCCTCCTCTGTGGCCTCTCCGCTAACTCTCTTGCACCGCTCCAGTCTGTCTTCAACTCTGGTGCCTGGCTAATCCACCTCTCTCCTCGCTACTCTCCTGTTTCTTCCCTCTGCAAATCCCTCCACTGGCTCCAATTCCCCAACGAATCCAGATCAAACTACTAACACTGATCTACAAAGCCATCCACAACCTGTCCCCTCCCTATATCTCTGAACTAATCTCCCAATATCTTCCCTCACGTAATCTTTGATCCTCCCAAGACCTCCTACTCTCCTCCACACTTATTCATTACTCACACAACCGCCTCCAAGATTTCTCCCAGATATCCCCCATCCTCTGGATCTCCACGCCTCAACACGTCCAATTATCCACCACCCGCGGATACTTCAGACGGAACCTGAAAACCCATCTCTTCAGGAAAGCCTACAGCTTGCCATTACCATTCTGTCGCGTCATCAACCGCCGGAGCTGCCACGTCACCAACCGCCAGAGCTGCCGCGTCACCAACTGCCAGAGCTGCCGCGTCACTAACCACCAGAGCTGCCGCGTCAACAACCGCCAGAGCTGCCGCATCACCATCACCAGAGCTTCCGCTCCCCTGACCTTCTGTCTCCTCCCCATTATCCCGTAGAATGTAAGTCCACAAGGACAGGGTTCTCTCCCCTATGCACCAGTCTGTCATTGTAAATTTGTTTACTGTAAATGTTATCTATAACCCTGTACTTAACCCCTTTTCTCATGTACAGCACCATGGAATTAATGGTGCTATATAAATAAATAATAATAAATAATTGGTTACTCATGCACCTGACAATACCCTCATAACATCCCCGCCTTTGTCCAAGTGTACCTGGAAGAACTGATGAAGGTAAAGGGTGGTGGTCACCAAATATTCATTTGATTTAGATTATACTTTGTCCATTCACTTTGAATTTTGAGAATTGATAAACTATTAACTATTAATTTCGTAAAGCATTCTTAATTTTCAGCATTATCCTGCCTAAAGCTTTTACACTATATACTGTATATATATATTTATATGATATATATACAGTGTATATACAGTATATATACAAGAATGGAACAAAGAACAGCACCTGAAAAATAGCAGTAGTTGGGTGCAAAACTTTACAGTTACATACCAGTACTAATAATAAAAATGAGCCTTAAGATAACAAAAAAGTGAGCCTTTTTCATTGCTTGAAAAAGGCTCACACATAGAGCTGAAACATCGCACAAATGGTCCATTAAAACAGCCTTTTTGCACTAAAATGATGGTGTGCTGCTTCTTAATTTTTTGTTATATATATATATATATATATATATATACATACATTTCTCAAATTTATTTATGTTCTTCGATGTTTCAGCGCCATATGAAATATAATCTGGTTACAGGAATATTTTTCTAAAATTGTTCTGTCGCTTCTTCGATTTCAGTTTTTCTTTCCATAGGGGGAAAGACTAACATGGTTTTTCATATTCCCCACCCAATTCCAATTCCTCTTTCCAAGTGATACAATTCTAAGGAAATCCTAATGATTCCGTAGCTACTTAGTTATTCAGTTGCCTCCCCTTTGGTAAATAATTAGGACGGTTAATGTGATAGGAGACTTTTCCTGCTTTTAGGTTTTCCGTCCTGAGGTTAGCTGTCGAATTACGAAAAATTTTCAACTTTTTTTTTTTATTTTTCAGGAACAGCAAAACCCAGATACGATGGAAAAAGAGTGAGCGAGAAGCTTCCAACTGAGCAAATAAACAAATATTGAAAGAAAAATATTCCATGCCCAAGTCATAATGAAATTACCTTGATGGATATTGTCTATTTTTAGACTCAACGGGAGCTTATGTCACCGGTACCCAGCCCTTCAAACAAGTCATCAGCTACTTGTATCACATTTCTCTCATTAAACACAAAGCTACTGTGTGCTCTCCTCTCAGGCAAGGCGTCTACAAGCAGCATATGCTCTAATAGAGGGAAATGTGGAACCAGACTAATGGGTTTTCTAATCTGTACATTTTTTTTATTAAGCTTCTAAGCCTACTTGAAGGTGCTATGGAAAACTTTGGGCCAACACAAGTCACAGTGGGGCATTATCTGCTCAATGGGCAGCTTTTTGGCCCATTTAAAGCCCAACTCTCATTATGACAATGGGACACCATGGCTCCCTCCTATATTCATATGCCCCGATACAGTATCAAGACCTGATGAGGTGTTGACTTCACTCTCAAAGGACCTTGCATGGGAACTGCTGCGATTCTGCAGTACAAGGTGTACGGTACTATTTGTAGTTTTCTGGCTAATGTTGCTGCAGAATAAATTTGGAGCCTTCCTGATGGTGTTATAAGTTGGAATTATATAAACATCAATAATTGAGCAGGGTTTTTATTTCCAAAATGAACTTGGAGTTTTTTGACTATTAAAGGTGATTACTAACTTTGGACAACCCTTATCATTATAAACCTATTTTGACACTAGGAACATCACCGGACGTTTTGCTTCTAGAATCTTCTGCCTTTAATTAGAATCTCAACAGCAAGTTGTCATTATCCCTTCAGCGCCCCAACAGACAAAATGAAGCATTACACATTTCAGAATGAAATAAACCGGTCTATGTCATGTACAGATGTAGTTGTCATTCAGAGTGGGAGCCTCTATATGTATCCCTTAGGCTGTTTTTTCCAGAACCTGGTCCACTGGTGTCTTAAAGACCCTGAGGGCACATACCCACTGTGTCTTTTTGCTGAGTTTTGGATTGGAAACAAAGCAAAACCTAAAAGTTTTGGAGGAGTTTTGCATTTTTGAGTAGGATTTGAAAAGTTCTTTGCTCAGCTTTTGCTCCAAAAACTACTCAGAAAACTCATTGTGCACGAACGGTTAGGTTACATTCACACATCCTACTGCAATCCATTTTTTCTCAGACAGCACTTACCCATAGATTTTAATTGAGCCATACACAAATCCGTTTTAAAAACGTGTCCGTGTCTCCGGTCTAAGAGGCTTAGAGTAGGTTCTATTCTCACCTGCTCTGAAGATCAGGCTCCGCCATTAAAGTCAATGGGAATCCACGGATGAGACTAGGAAGACAGACTTTGAACTACAAAATTCCATCCTAGTTTCATCTGTTTTTAGTGGATACATTAAAAGCCAATGGATCAAGTTCAGGCAGTCTACCTGCTTCAGTGAAAAGAAAAAAAGTGAGAAAAAAATTGGTGCCTTTTTATTGAACGGGAGCACTCACACAAATGTGTGAATTTGGCAAATGGTTATGTTCACACTTAGTTTTTCGCTGAGTTTTTTGGAGCAGAACCTTTCCAAATCTCCAGAAAAGTTCAAAAGTCCTCAAAAACTTGCAGTTTCCGCTCCAAAAATCTCAGCAAAAAACTCAGTGTGAACACCTCCTTAAAGTCCACACTCATGAACAATAATCATAAGATTGTTGCTAATGAGACGTATAATTAAAGACTCTTTGAATAATTATGTTTCCACGTAAAGGAAACTCCTCTAATCAGTGTATCGGCATTCTGATGACATTATGTCATTACATTCCCATGTGCTTAGGATTTTAATAAGGCATCCCATGAACTGTTTTTACATAGAAGTAGGTTTCATCCCTTCTAATGCAAAGTAAATTGAGTGAGAAGTCACTTACTGGCCAGATCAAATCCATATCAGATGGTAATATGAGGAAGAATTCAAGGTCTAGAAACAGAAGCCGTTCAGCAGGCCTTCTATGTCAACATCCTGAATATGCGCCAATGGTGTTTGAGACATGCTCTGAAGAGTGCATGCATTCGGAGTAGAGATGTCATCAACTATTTGTTAACTAGTTGCTTTCAAACCTGCTTGCCCTAAAGGCTGAATAATCGCTTTTAATTTGCAAAAAAAAGTAATCTCTAGCCTCTAAAAGCTACCATTAAGAACACTTCCCTCTGTGACAGAACCCAGCACATAAATAGACAATCGATTTCAAATACAAATGTGTAATACATATTTTTGACTGCGGAGGCAGTGCAGGGAAACCAAATACATAAAGCTGGATTCCTCTATAGATCCCAACTAATCACTGGGACTCCCAGCAATGTGACATCCTATGATAACACTTTTATCACAAGATCTGTTTTAGAGATCGTGCAGAAGACCATATTATATGTCACAGTGCAATCCGAAAACTTCAGACAAAATGTTAGGGCATGTTAGGTTAGGTTATGGGTTGAACTAGATGGACTTAATGTCTTCCTTCAGCCTTAATAACTATGTTACTATGTTACTATGTAAAACATTAAATATCACTCGGACCAATGTTATTTTATGGGGCCAAACAAATGTTCAATTTTTTTCTTGGACAGAGTCAGTCCGGAGAAACAATATAGTATACAATATACAGTAGTATAGTATAGTACACTCCCCCTGACAAAAGCATGCCGCCGAAACGCGCGTAGGGGAAGTGGCACCATCGAATGGTGAGGTAAGATATGTTTATTACATTCATTACATCAATGTAGGATACTATGGTTTTCACATCTATGCTCCGGTGTTCTATCCAATGTGTATTTCAGACACTTTAGCCATAATTTTGAGGGTTATGTGAATATAGTCAATACACCATATGATTTTTTTCCAGTCTCTGGATGCAAGTTTTCTTTATGTTGGTACGTATTTGTGTATTTTCAATCTTTGACTACGTTATTAATTAGCTTTGCATCTTGCTCTTGCCTGCCATGTGGTGGTGCCATTTACTTTCTTTGGCTCATCACCTTGCACTATATTGGCACATTTTTAACATTATTTGTCTTTTAAATTATTTCTAATAAAATATAGTCCTCCATATAGTATAATGCACTCCCTATGGTCCATACAGTATAATGCATTCCATAGTCCTCAAAATAGTGTACTGCACTCCCCATAATCATCTTTACAGTATAGTGCACACCCCACAGTCCATATAGTATAATGTACTCCTCATAGTACATATAGTATAATGCACTCCTCATTGTCCTCCATATAGTTTACTGCACTCCCCATAGTATTCCATATAGTATAATCCCCTCTCCATAGTCCTCCATATAGTATAATGTACTCTCTATGGTCCTCCATTTAGTTTAATGCACTCCCCATAGTCCTCCATATGGTACAATACACTCGCAATAGTCTTCTATATAGTATAATGCACTCCATAGTACTCCGAATAGTATACTGCACTCCTCATAGTCCTCCATACAGTATAATGCGCTCCCTATATTCAATATAATGTAATTCACTCAACATAGTGTTCTATACAGTATTATAGTCTCCACCTCCATATAGCACACTGTAACCCGTAGTCCTTCATGTAATGTTATGAACTCCCCATAATCCTCCATACAGTACAATGTGCTGTCCAAAGTAATTAGTACAGTGTAATAAACTCCCCGCAGTCCTCAATACAGTATAACACACCCTATAGTTCTCCATATAGTTTAATGCACTCACCATAGTCCTCAACATATTATAAAGCACTCCCTATAGTCCTCCATATAGTATAATGCACTCCTCATAGACTTCCATACAGTACTGCAGTGTGCAGGCGCTGGGTAAGCTCAGAGAGGCCCAGCGCCTGCACACTGTAGGACTTTTCTCTTGCCTCAACAGGGCAGATAAGTACACCAGCATAGGAGCACAATGCCGGGGAGACTGTGTGAATGAATAAGGGATGCGTCATCCACACGAACTAAGGAGAACGGCATTGCAAGAAAATGGGAGATGCAAGACCAAGAAGAAGGACACACCTCAGACTGGCCCACCCTGCAGGTGAGTATAATAAAAGTTATTTTTCAGTGCTCTCTAGGTTGGGTTGGGGCAGATTTACAGCATTATAGAATGCTGTATATCAGCCCTGAAAGGCGGTGGCTGCATCTCATATCTGCCATTACCTGATGACAGGTTCCCTTTAATGTTCATCTGAGGAAGGTTCTGCCATGCTGAATGCACTTTGGCAAATCATCAAAATCCTCTGCTGGCAGTTCAATTTTAAATTGAAGAACAATGATGTCCCAGATTTGCTTGGTGGCAAACAAGTCTTCTTTCCAGGTACACCAACAGCATTACATTGACTTGGTCATGGAACCGGTGGTATGGACAATATTCCAAAGTATCAAAAGAGACGCTTTTTAAAATGACATCAGACCACATAAGTGGCCTAAACATGTTACCGTGGCCTGCAGCATCTTCGGATGTGACTCTATCGCGCACATCTGGGATATCATTTGTTGGCAAATGCAAAGCTCCATAAACCAGCCTGTGATGATAACAAAGTGCCTCACTGACTTCTACAAGAAAGTGATATGGGTATGCTCTGTGACTTGTGCAGAAGTCATTGTGCAGGGAGGAGGAGGAAGTGAACTGTAATTAATACTATCTGTGTACATTACTTATTATGCATGGTGGTTATCTACTGTATATAGAGGTGTTTCATTCATTGAAATCCTGTTAATGAATAATGACTTACTGATTTCTAAAGGATTGTTGTGGGCAAGCTTGGTGTCTAAAGTTGAACAAAAAATTGTGAAGGACCCTGCTCCAGCACCCTGCAAACCTCATTCTACCTGCCTGCACTTCAGTTTTTGTTAGGATTAGTGAATGTGATGTTGTCATTGCAGCACGATGCACCAATGATGAAGCGCTGGGCCTACTGATGAGAACAGGCATTAAAGATGCTGACAGGTAGTAGGAGGTACCTAGGGTCCTGGTCCTGCAGCCACAAATTAAAGATGTGGTTTCTGGACAAGGGCCTTGTGAATCATTATATTCAACTATATGTTTGACTCATTGACTTATAAAGAGGTATTTTTTAATTAAAATCTGTGGTCTGCGCAGAGAGAGTTGTGCAGAGAGGTGGAGGAGGTAAGCTGTAATTATTGCCATTTGATGAATAGCTGATCTTGTGTTTTCTATGTGTAGGTTTTACCTTGAGAGACACTCATTGACTTCTATAAGAGAGTGTTGTGAGCATACTCTGGGACCTGTGCAGAAGTCATTGTGAAGAGAGGGGGAGGAGGTGAAATGTAATTATTACTAATTCTGAATAATTAATCATTTGTTTTCTACATATAGATTTTGCCTTTCATTGTAATCTTGCTTGTGATGACAATGAGTTAACTCACTAACCACTATAAAAGAGTGTTGTAGGTATGCTCTGTGACCTGCGCAGAAGTCATTGTGCAGGGAGGGGGAGGAGTTGAACTGTAATTATTACTAATTGTGAATCATTGATCCTTTTGTTCTCTATATATAGCTTTTACCTTTCATTGTCATCCTGCTTGTTTTCAACTGAATTTTTTTTGAAGTTTTTAGAATACAATACAAAACAATGCAAAGCAATATAATTAATACTAACAGAAGGAAGGGAAGAAGGTAAGGTAAGGAAGGAGGAGAGGATTAGGAAGGGGAAGAACTGGGAACTACAAGGGAAATGGGGAAACTAACTACTAAAGTCCTACTGGTAAATGTGCACTCTATACCAGGGATTCAAGCTTGAGGAGGCTAATTTGCATATTCCAGGTGCCTTCTGGGAAAAGCGAAGAGTCTCCCTAAGCTAGAAGATCGTTGGGTACAGCCGGGACCAGCTGCTTGGAAAGAATCACCAAACCAGGGATTCAAGCTTGAGGAGGCTAATTTGCATATTCCAGGTGCCTTCTGGGAAAAGCGAAGAGTCTCCCTAAGCTAGAAGATCGTTGGGTACAGCCGGGACCAGCTGCTTGGAAAGAATCACCAAACCAGGGATTCAAGCTTGAGGAGGCTAATTTGCATATTCCAGGTGCCTTCTGGGAAAAGCGAAGAGTCTCCCTAAGCTAGAAGATCGTTGGGTACAGCCGGGACCAGCTGCTTGGAAAGAATCACTAAACCAGGGATTCAAGCTTGAGGAGGCTAATTTGCATATTCCAGGTGCCTTCTGGGAAAAGCGAAGAGTCTCCCTAAGCTAGAAGATCGTTGGGTACAGCCGGGACCAGCTGCTTGGAAAGAATCACCAAACCAGGGATTCAAGCTTGTGGGAGGCTAATTTGCATATTCCAGGTGCCTTCTGGGAAAAGCGAAGAGTCTCCCTAAGCTAGAAGATCGTTGGGTACAGCCGGGACCAGCTGCTTGGAAAGAATCACCAAACCAGGGATTCAAGCTTGAGGAGGCTAATTTGCATATTCCAGGTGCCTTCTGGGAAAAGCGAAGAGTCTCCCTAAGCTAGAAGATCGTTGGGTACAGCCGGGACCAGCTGCTTGGAAAGAATCACCAAACCAGGGATTCAAGCTTGAGGAGGCTAATTTGCATATTCCAGGTGCCTTCTGGGAAAAGCGAAGAGTCTCCCTAAGCTAGAAGATCGTTGGGTACAGCCGGGACCAGCTGCTTGGAAAGAATCACTAAACCAGGGATTCAAGCTTGAGGAGGCTAATTTGCATATTCCAGGTGCCTTCTGGGAAAAGCGAAGAGTCTCCCTAAGCTAGAAGATCGTTGGGTACAGCCGGGACCAGCTGCTTGGAAAGAATCACTAAACCAGGGATTCAAGCTTGAGGAGGCTAATTTGCATATTCCAGGTGCCTTCTGGGAAAAGCGAAGAGTCTCCCTAAGCTAGAAGATCGTTGGGTACAGCCGGGACCAGCTGCTTGGAAAGAATCACTAAACCAGGGATTCAAGCTTGAGGAGGCTAATTTGCATATTCCAGGTGCCTTCTGGGAAAAGCGAAGAGTCTCCCTAAGCTAGAAGATCGTTTGGTACAGCCGGGACCAGCTGCTTGGAAAGAATCACCAAACCAGGGATTCAAGCTTGAGGAGGCTAATTTGCATATTCCAGGTGCCTTCTGGGAAAAGCGAAGAGTCTCCCTAAGCTAGAAGATCGTTGGGTACATCCGGGACCAGCTGCTTGGAAAGAATCACTAAACCAGGGATTCAAGCTTGAGGAGGCTAATTTGCATATTCCAGGTGCCTTCTGGGAAAAGCGAAGAGTCTCCTTAAGCTAGAAGATCGTTGGGTACAGCCGGGACCAGCTGCTTGGAAAGAATCACCAAACCAGGGATTCAAGCTTGTGGGAGGCTAATTTGCATATTCCAGGTGCCTTCTGGGAAAAGCGAAGAGTCTCCCTAAGCTAGAAGATCGTTGGGTACAGCCGGGACCAGCTGCTTGGAAAGAATCACTAAACCAGGGATTCAAGCTTGAGGAGGCTAATTTGCATATTCCAGGTGCCTTCTGGGAAAAGCGAAGAGTCTCCCTAAGCTAGAAGATCGTTGGGTACAGCCGGGACCAGCTGCTTGGAAAGAATCACCAAACCAGGGATTCAAGCTTGAGGAGGCTAATTTGCATATTCCAGGTGCCTTCTGGGAAAAGCGAAGAGTCTCCCTAAGCTAGAAGATCGTTGGGTACAGCCGGGACCAGCTGCTTGGAAAGAATCACTAAACCAGGGATTCAAGCTTGAGGAGGCTAATTTGCATATTCCAGGTGCCTTCTGGGAAAAGCGAAGAGTCTCCCTAAGCTAGAAGATCGTTGGGTACAGCCGGGACCAGCTGCTTGGAAAGAATCACCAAACCAGGGATTCAAGCTTGAGGAGGCTAATTTGCATATTCCAGGTGCCTTCTGGGAAAAGCGAAGAGTCTCCCTAAGCTAGAAGATCGTTGGGTACAGCCGGGACCAGCTGCTTGGAAAGAATCACCAAACCAGGGATTCAAGCTTGTGGGAGGCTAATTTGCATATTCCAGGTGCCTTCTGGGAAAAGCGAAGAGTCTCCCTAAGCTAGAAGATCGTTGGGTACAGCCGGGACCAGCTGCTTGGAAAGAATCACCAAACCAGGGATTCAAGCTTGAGGAGGCTAATTTGCATATTACAGGTGCCTTCTGGGAAAAGCGAAGAGTCTCCCTAAGCTAGAAGATCGTTGGGTACAGCCGGGACCAGCTGCTTGGAAAGAATCACCAAACCAGGGATTCAAGCTTGAGGAGGCTAATTTGCATATTCCAGGTGCCTTCTGGGAAAAGCGAAGAGTCTCCCTAAGCTAGAAGATCGTTGGGTACAGCCGGGACCAGCTGCTTGGAAAGAATCACTAAACCAGGGATTCAAGCTTGAGGAGTAGTGTTGAGCGATACCGTCCGATACTTGAAAGTATCGGTATCGGATAGTATCGGCCGATACCCGAAAAATATCGGATATCGCCGATACCGATATCCGATACCAATACAAGTCAATGGGACATCAAGTATCGGAATGTATCCTCATGGATCCCAGGGTCTGAAGGAGAGGAAACTCTCCTTCAGGCCCTGGGATCCATATTAAAGTGTAAAATAAAGAATTAAAATAAAAAATATTGTTATATTCACCTCTCCGGCGGCCCCTGGACATCAGCGGGAGGATCCGGCGTCCGGCACGGCTTCTTTCTTCAAAATGCGCGCCTTCAGGAACTGTGGAATGACGTCCCGGCTTCTGATTGGTCGCGTGCCGCCCATGTGACCGCCACGCGACCAATCAGAAGCCGCGACGTCATTCCTCAGGTCCTAAAAGGCGCTTATTCTAGGACTTTAGCTGAGGAATGACGTCGCGGCTTCTGATTGGTCGCGTGGCGGTCACATGGGCGGCACGCGACCAATCAGAAGCCGGGACGTCATACCACAGGTCCTGAAGGCGCGCATTTTGAAGAAAGAAGCCGTGCCGGACGCCGGATCCTCCCGCTGATGTCCAGGGGCCGCCGGAGAGGTGAATATAACAATATTTTTTATTTTAATTCTTTATTTTACACTTCCGATACCGATACCCGATATCACAAAAATATCGGATCTCGGTATCGGAATTCCGATACCGCAAGTATCGGCCGATACCCGATACTTGCGGTATCGGAATGCTCAACACTATTGAGGAGGCTAATTTGCATATTCCAGGTGCCTTCTGGGAAAAGCGAAGAGTCTCCCTAAGCTAGAAGATCGTTGTGTACAGCCGGGACCAGCTGCTTGGAAAGAATCACCAAACCAGGGATTCAAGCTTGAGGAGGCTAATTTGCATATTCCAGGTGCCTTCTGGGAAAAGCGAAGAGTCTCCCTAAGCTAGAAGATCGTTGGGTACAGCCGGGACCAGCTGCTTGGAAAGAATCACTAAACCAGGGATTCAAGCTTGAGGAGGCTAATTTGCATATTCCAGGTGCCTTCTGGGAAAAGCAAAGAGTCTCCCTAAGCTAGAAGATCGTTGGGTACAGCCGGGACCAGCTGCTTGGAAAGAATCACCAAACCAGGGATTCAAGCTTGTGGGAGGCTAATTTGCATATTCCAGGTGCCTTCTGGGAAAAGCGAAGAGTCTCCCTAAGCTAGAAGATCGTTGGGTACAGCCGGGACCAGCTGCTTGGAAAGAATCACCAAACCAGGGATTCAAGCTTGAGGAGGCTAATTTGCATATTCCAGGTGCCTTCTGGGAAAAGCGAAGAGTCTCCCTAAGCTAGAAGATCGTTGGGTACAGCCGGGACCAGCTGCTTGGAAAGAATCACCAAACCAGGGATTCAAGCTTGAGGAGGCTAATTTGCATATTCCAGGTGCCTTCTGGGAAAAGCGAAGAGTCTCCCTAAGCTAGAAGATCGTTGGGTACAGCCGGGACCAGCTGCTTGGAAAGAATCACTAAACCAGGGATTCAAGCTTGAGGAGGCTAATTTGCATATTCCAGGTGCCTTCTGGGAAAAGCGAAGAGTCTCCCTAAGCTAGAAGATCGTTGGGTACAGCCGGGACCAGCTGCTTGGAAAGAATCACCAAATCAGGGATTCAAGCTTGAGGAGGCTAATTTGCATATTCCAGGTGCCTTCTGGGAAAAGCGAAGAGTCTCCCTAAGCTAGATGATCGTTGGGTACAGCCGGGACCAGCTGCTTGGAAAGAATCACCAAACCAGGGATTCAAGCTTGAGGAGGCTAATTTGCATATTCCAGGTGCCTTCTGGGAAAAGCGAAGAGTCTCCCTAAACTAGAAGATCGTTGGGTACAGCCGGGACCAGCTGCTTGGAAAGAATCACCAAACCAGGGATTCAAGCTTGTGGGAGGCTAATTTGCATATTCCAGGTGCCTTCTGTGAAAAGCGAAGAGTCTCCCTAAGCTAGAAGATCGTTGGGTACAGCCGGGACCAGCTGCTTGGAAAGAATCACTAAACCAGGGATTCAAGCTTGAGGAGGCTAATTTGCATATTCCAGGTGCCTTCTGGGAAAAGCGAAGAGTCTCCCTAAGCTAGAAGATCGTTGGGTACAGCCGGGACCAGCTGCTTGGAAAGAATCACTAAACCAGGGATTCAAGCTTGAGGAGGCTAATTTGCATATTCCAGGTGCCTTCTGGGAAAAGCGAAGAGTCTCCCTAAGCTAGAAGATCGTTTGGTACAGCCGGGACCAGCTGCTTGGAAAGAATCACCAAACCAGGGATTCAAGCTTGAGGAGGCTAATTTGCATATTCCAGGTGCCTTCTGGGAAAAGCGAAGAGTCTCCCTAAGCTAGAAGATCGTTGGGTACAGCCGGGACCAGCTGCTTGGAAAGAATCACTAAACCAGGGATTCAAGCTTGAGGAGGCTAATTTGCATATTCCAGGTGCCTTCTGGGAAAAGCGAAGAGTCTCCCTAAGCTAGAAGATCGTTGGGTACAGCCGGGACCAGCTGCTTGGAAAGAATCACCAAACCAGGGATTCAAGCTTGTGGGAGGCTAATTTGCATATTCCAGGTGCCTTCTGGGAAAAGCGAAGAGTCTCCCTAAGCTAGAAGATCGTTGGGTACAGCCGGGACCAGCTGCTTGGAAAGAATCACTAAACCAGGGATTCAAGCTTGAGGAGGCTAATTTGCATATTCCAGGTGCCTTCTGGGAAAAGCGAAGAGTCTCCCTAAGCTAGAAGATCGTTGGGTACAGCCGGGACCAGCTGCTTGGAAAGAATCACTAAACCAGGGATTCAAGCTTGAGGAGGCTAATTTGCATATTCCAGGTGCCTTCTGGGAAAAGCGAAGAGTCTCCCTAAGCTAGAAGATCGTTGGGTACAGCCGGGACCAGCTGCTTGGAAAGAATCACCAAACCAGGGATTCAAGCTTGAGGAGGCTAATTTGCATATTCCAGGTGCCTTCTGGGAAAAGCGAAGAGTCTCCCTAAGCTAGAAGATCGTTGGGTACATCCGGGACCAGCTGCTTGGAAAGAATCACTAAACCAGGGATTCAAGCTTGAGGAGGCTAATTTGCATATTCCAGGTGCCTTCTGGGAAAAGCGAAGAGTCTCCTTAAGCTAGAAGATCGTTGGGTACAGCCGGGACCAGCTGCTTGGAAAGAATCACCAAACCAGGGATTCAAGCTTGTGGGAGGCTAATTTGCATATTCCAGGTGCCTTCTGGGAAAAGCGAAGAGTCTCCCTAAGCTAGAAGATCGTTGGGTACAGCCGGGACCAGCTGCTTGGAAAGAATCACTAATCCAGGGATTCAAGCTTGAGGAGGCTAATTTGCATATTCCAGGTGCCTTCTGGGAAAAGCGAAGAGTCTCCCTAAGCTAGAAGATCGTTGGGTACAGCCGGGACCAGCTGCTTGGAAAGAATCACCAAACCAGGGATTCAAGCTTGAGGAGGCTAATTTGCATATTCCTGGTGCCTTCTGGGAAAAGCGAAGAGTCTCCCTAAGCTAGAAGATCGTTGGGTACAGCCGGGACCAGCTGCTTGGAAAGAATCACCAAACCAGGGATTCAAGCTTGTGGGAGGCTAATTTGCATATTCCAGGTGCCTTCTGGGAAAAGCGAAGAGTCTCCCTAAGCTAGAAGATCGTTGGGTACAGCCGGGACCAGCTGCTTGGAAAGAATCACCAAACCAGGGATTCAAGCTTGAGGAGGCTAATTTGCATATTACAGGTGCCTTCTGGGAAAAGCGAAGAGTCTCCCTAAGCTAGAAGATCGTTGGGTACAGCCGGGACCAGCTGCTTGGAAAGAATCACCAAACCAGGGATTCAAGCTTGAGGAGGCTAATTTGCATATTCCAGGTGCCTTCTGGGAAAAGCGAAGAGTCTCCCTAAGCTAGAAGATCGTTGGGTACAGCCGGGACCAGCTGCTTGGAAAGAATCACTAAACCAGGGATTCAAGCTTGAGGAGTAGTGTTGAGCGATACCGTCCGATACTTGAAAGTATCGGTATCGGATAGTATCGGCCGATACCCGAAAAATATCGGATATCGCCGATACCGATATCCGATACCAATACAAGTCAATGGGACATCAAGTATCGGAATGTATCCTCATGGATCCCAGGGTCTGAAGGAGAGGAAACTCTCCTTCAGGCCCTGGGATCCATATTAAAGTGTAAAATAAAGAATTAAAATAAAAAATATTGTTATATTCACCTCTCCGGCGGCCCCTGGACATCAGCGGGAGGATCCGGCGTCCGGCTCGGCTTCTTTCTTCAAAATGCGCGCCTTCAGGAACTGTGGAATGACGTCCCGGCTTCTGATTGGTCGTGTGCCGCCCATGTGACCGCCACGCGACCAATCAGAAGCCGCGACGTCATTCCTCAGGTCCTAAAAGGCGCTTATTCTAGGACTTTAGCTGAGGAATGACGTCGCGGCTTCTGATTGGTCGCGTGGCGGTCACATGGGCGGCACGCGACCAATCAGAAGCCGGGACGTCATACCACAGGTCCTGAAGGCGCGCATTTTGAAGAAAGAAGCCGTGCCGGACGCCGGATCCTCCCGCTGATGTCCAGGGGCCGCCGGAGAGGTGAATATAACAATATTTTTTATTTTAATTCTTTATTTTACACTTCCGATACCGATACCCGATATCACAAAAATATCGGATCTCGGTATCGGAATTCCGATACCGCAAGTATCGGCCGATACCCGATACTTGCGGTATCGGAATGCTCAACACTATTGAGGAGGCTAATTTGCATATTCCAGGTGCCTTCTGGGAAAAGCGAAGAGTCTCCCTAAGCTAGAAGATCGTTGTGTACAGCCGGGACCAGCTGCTTGGAAAGAATCACCAAACCAGGGATTCAAGCTTGAGGAGGCTAATTTGCATATTCCAGGTGCCTTCTGGGAAAAGCGAAGAGTCTCCCTAAGCTAGAAGATCGTTGGGTACAGCCGGGACCAGCTGCTTGGAAAGAATCACTAAACCAGGGATTCAAGCTTGAGGAGGCTAATTTGCATATTCCAGGTGCCTTCTGGGAAAAGCGAAGAGTCTCCCTAAGCTAGAAGATCGTTGGGTACAGCCGGGACCAGCTGCTTGGAAAGAATCACCAAACCAGGGATTCAAGCTTGTGGGAGGCTAATTTGCATATTCCAGGTGCCTTCTGGGAAAAGCGAAGAGTCTCCCTAAGCTAGAAGATCGTTGGGTACAGCCGGGACCAGCTGCTTGGAAAGAATCACTAAACCAGGGATTCAAGCTTGAGGAGGCTAATTTGCATATTCCAGGTGCCTTCTGGGAAAAGCGAAGAGTCTCCCTAAGCTAGAAGATCGATGGGTACAGCCGGGACCAGCTGCTTGGAAAGAATCACCAAATCAGGTATTCAAGCTTGAGGAGGCTAATTTGCATATTCCAGGTGCCTTCTGGGAAAAGCGAAGAGTCTCCCTAAGCTAGAAGATCGTTGGGTACAGCCGGGACCAGCTGCTTGGAAAGAATCACCAAACCAGGGATTCAAGCTTGTGGGAGGCTAATTTGCATATTCCAGGTGCCTTCTGTGAAAAGCGAAGAGTCTCCCTAAGCTAGAAGATCGTTGGGTACAGCCGGGACCAGCTGCTTGGAAAGAATCACTAAACCAGGGATTCAAGCTTGAGGAGGCTAATTTGCATATTCCAGGTGCCTTCTGGGAAAAGCGAAGAGTCTCCCTAAGCTAGAAGATCGTTGGGTACAGCCGGGACCAGCTGCTTGGAAAGAATCACTAAACCAGGGATTCAAGCTTGAGGAGGCTAATTTGCATATTCCAGGTGCCTTCTGGGAAAAGCGAAGAGTCTCCCTAAGCTAGAAGATCGTTTGGTACAGCCGGGACCAGCTGCTTGGAAAGAATCACCAAACCAGGGATTCAAGCTTGAGGAGGCTAATTTGCATATTCCAGGTGCCTTCTGGGAAAAGGGAAGAGTCTCCCTAAGCTAGAAGATCGTTGGGTACAGCCGGGACCAGCTGCTTGGAAAGAATCACTAAACCAGGGATTCAAGCTTGAGGAGGCTAATTTGCATATTCCAGGTGCCTTCTGGGAAAAGCGAAGAGTCTCCCTAAGCTAGAAGATCGTTGGGACCAGCTGCTTGGAAAGAATCACCAAACCAGGGATTCAAGCTTGTGGGAGGCTAATTTGCATATTCCAGGTGCCTTCTGGGAAAAGCGAAGAGTCTCCCTAAGCTAGAAGATCGTTGGGTACAGCCGGGACCAGCTGCTTGGAAAGAATCACTAAACCAGGGATTCAAGCTTGAGGAGGCTAATTTGCATATTCCAGGTGCCTTCTGGGAAAAGCGAAGAGTCTCCCTAAGCTAGAAGATCGTTGGGTACAGCCGGGACCAGCTGCTTGGAAAGAATCACCAAACCAGGGATTCAAGCTTGAGGAGGCTAATTTGCATATTCCAGGTGCCTTCTGGGAAAAGCGAAGAGTCTCCCTAAGCTAGAAGATCGTTGGGTACAGCCGGGACCAGCTGCTTGGAAAGAATCACCAAACCAGGGATTCAAGCTTGAGGAGGCTAATTTGCATATTCCAGGTGCCTTCTGGGAAAAGCGAAGAGTCTCCCTAAGCTAGAAGATCGTTGGGTACAGCCGGGACCAGCTGCTTGGAAAGAATCACCAAACCAGGGATTCAAGCTTGAGGAGGCTAATTTGCATATTCCAGGTTCCTTCTGGGAAAAGCGAAAAGTCTCCCTAAGCTAGAAGATCGTTGGGTACAGCCGGGACCAGCTGCTTGGAAAGAATCACCAAACCAGGGATTCAAGCTTGTGGGAGGCTAATTTGCATATTCCAGGTGCCTTCTGGGAAAAGCGAAGAGTCTCCCTAAGCTAGAAGATCGTTGGGTACAGCCGGGACCAGCTGCTTGGAAAGAATCACTAAACCAGGGATTCAAGCTTGAGGAGGCTAATTTGCATATTCCAGGTGCCTTCTGGGAAAAGCGAAGAGTCTCCCTAAGCTAGAAGATCGTTGGGTACAGCCGGGACCAGCTGCTTGGAAAGAATCACTAAACCAGGGATTCAAGCTTGAGGAGGCTAATTTGCATATTCCAGGTGCCTTCTGGGAAAAGCGAAGAGTCTCCCTAAGCTAGAAGATCGTTGGGTACAGCCGGGACCAGCTGCTTGGAAAGAATCACCAAACTTTTGCCTGTAGGACATTACTGCAAGAGAGCTTGGCTGAGTAGATTACACAAGAAGGAAAACACACAGCAAGTCAGCAGGATCTAGGAGCAACATGGCAGATGTGACAACCTACATGGTGAGCTGCAGCATGTGCTACATGTTCACAGATCGACCAGAAGAAGAATTAAATTTCACCTGTCAGAAGTGTAGACTAGTGGCCCTTTTAGAAGAAAAGGTGCGGGGTCTGGAAGAAAGAATAGCAACTTTGAAACTCATCAAAGAGAATGAAGACTTTCTAGACAGAACAGAAGCATCTCTACTGGTCACAGAAGGTGAAAAAAGTGTCAGAGAACCTCCAAAAGCAGATGAGTGGAAGCATGTGACCAAAAGAAGCAAGAAGACCATGGAGAAATCACCAACCACACAACTGAAGAACCGATATCAAATCTTTGTAGAGGATGAAGATGGCACACCTAAGGATGAAGCAATACCAGCAAGCAAAAAAGAAAAGGGCACACAGCAACAAGTGACAGCAAAAAGTACAGCCAAGAAGCAACGAAGAGTGGTGGTGGTGGGAGACTCACTACTGAGAGGCACAGAAGCAGCCATCTGCAGACCGGACATAACTGCAAGAGACGTATGCTGCCTTCCAGGTGCGATGATCAAGGATGTGACCAATAGGATACCAAAGCTCTTCAACTCCAAGGACGTCCACCCATTTCTTCTGATACATGTTGGCACCAATGACACGGCAAGGAAGGACCTACCGACAATCTGCAAAGACTTTGAAGAGTTGGGGAAGAAAGTAAAGGAACTGGATGCACAGGTAGTTTTTTCTTCTATCCTTCCAGTAGACGGGCATGGCACCAGGAGATGGAACAGGATCCTTGATGCAAACAACTGGCTAAGACGATGGTGCAGACAACAAGGATTCGGATTCCTGGACCACGGTGTGAATTACTTGTACGATGGACTCCTCGCCAGAGACGGACTACACCTCAACAAACCTGGGAAACACACATTCGCCAGAAGACTCGCTACACTCATCAGGAGGGCGTTAAACTAGAAGAAGAGGGGACGGGAAGAAAAACATTAGACTTGAACAAAGAAGATCCAGGAAAACATACTCAGAAGGGAGGTAAGAACATTTCTAAAACAATCCACAGCGAGGAGATTGGAACAAAACAAAATCCTCTAAACTGCATGCTCGCAAACGCCAGAAGCCTGACAAACAAGATGGAAGAACTAGAAGCAGAAATATCTACAGGTAACTTTGACATAGTGGGAATAACCGAGACATGGTTAGATGAAAGCTATGACTGGGCAGTTAACTTACAAGGTTACAGTCTGTTTAGAAAGGATCGTAAAAATCGGAGAGGAGGATGGGTTTGTCTCTATGTAAAGTCTTGTCTAAAGTCCACTTTAAGGGAGGATATTAGCGAAGGAAATGAGGATGTCGAGTCCATATGGGTCGAAATTCATGGAGGGAAAAATGGTAACAAAATTCTCATTGGGGTCTGTTACAAACCCCCAAATATAACAGAAACCATGGAAAGTCTACTTCTAAAGCAGATAGATGAAGCTGCAACCCATAATGAGGTCCTGGTTATGGGGGACTTTAACTACCCGGATATTAACTGGGAAACAGAAACCTGTGAAACCCATAAAGGCAACAGGTTTCTGCTAATAACCAAGAAAAATTATCTTTCACAATTGGTGCAGAATCCAACCAGAGGAGCAGCACTTTTAGACCTAATACTATCTAATAGACCTGACAGAATAACAAATCTGCAGGTGGTCGGGCATCTAGGAAATAGCGACCACAATATTGTACAGTTTCACCTGTCTTTCACTAGGGGGACTTGTCAGGGAGTCACAAAAACACTGAACTTTAGGAAGGCAAAGTTTCACCAGCTTAGAGATGCCCTTAATCTGGTAGACTGGGACAATATCCTCAGAAATAAGAATACAGATAATAAATGGGAAATGTTTAAGAACATCCTAAATAGGCAGTGTAAGCGGTTTATACCTTGTGGGAATAAAAGGACTAGAAATAGGAAAAACCCAATGTGGCTAAACAAAGAAGTAAGACAGGCAATTAACAGTAAAAAGAAAGCATTTGCACTACTAAAGCAGGATGGCACCATTGAAGCTCTAAAAAACTATAGGGAGAAAAATACTTTATCTAAAAAACTAATTAAAGCTGCCAAAAAGGAAACAGAGAAGCACATTGCTAAGGAGAGTAAAACTAATCCCAAACTGTTCTTCAACTATATCAATAGTAAAAGAATAAAAACTGAAAATGTAGGCCCCTTAAAAAATAGTGAGGAAAGAATGGTTGTAGATGACGAGGAAAAAGCTAACATATTAAACACCTTCTTCTCCACGGTATTCACGGTGGAAAATGAAATGCTAGGTGAAATCCCAAGAAACAATGAAAACCCTATATTAAGGGTCACCAATCTAACCCAAGAAGAGGTGCGAAACCGGCTAAATAAGATTAAAATAGATAAATCTCCGGGTCCGGATGGCATACACCCACGAGTACTAAGAGAACTAAGTAATGTAATAGATAAACCATTATTTCTTATTTTTAGGGACTCTATAGCGACAGGGTCTGTTCCGCAGGATTGGCGCATAGCAAATGTGGTGCCAATATTCAAAAAGGGCTCTAAAAGTGAACCTGGAAATTATAGGCCAGTAAGTCTAACCTCTATTGTTGGTAAAATACTTGAAGGGTTTCTGAGGGATGTTATTCTGGATTATCTCAATGAGAATAACTGTTTAACTCCATATCAGCATGGGTTTATGAGAAATCGCTCCTGTCAAACCAATCTAATCAGTTTTTATGAAGAGGTAAGCTATAGGCTGGACCACGGCGAGTCATTGGACGTGGTATATCTCGATTTTTCCAAAGCGTTTGATACCGTGCCGCACAAGAGGTTGGTACACAAAATGAGAAGCTTGGTCTGGGGGAAATTGTGTGTAAATGGGTTAGTAACTGGCTTAGTGATAGAAAGCAGAGGGTGGTTATAAATGGTATAGTCTCTAACTGGGTCGCTGTGACCAGTGGGGTACCGCAGGGGTCAGTATTGGGACCTGTTCTCTTCAACATATTCATTAACCCTCCGTCACATACAACTGATCTGACAGGCGCTTCTCTTTTACTTTCATTTCTCCTTCCTCACCAGATTGTGAGGAAACCCCCTCCCTCCAGGTAGTCTCCTGTCTCCTGAAGGTCTGTGAAACCTGATATCACAGTAAGATTTCAGAGCTTCAGGGGAGAGGATATAGCTGCACAGATCTCTCAGGCTCATTGTATGTGAATACGTCACATTCAGTAAGGTTGGTATTTTATGTTTTTATTCATCACAATAGTTTATTTAGCTTGTTTTATGAATGTATAGCACAAAATGTGAGGATATTTCATAGAAATAAGGGAGATTTTTTAAAAGAAAGTGTGCTGCTCAGGCATATACAGTAGTTCCCTAACATATTCCTTCTCTTGCTTCAGATTATCTGCTGAAATGGAGAGGAAAATGTACAATTTATCCAAACAAGTTGATGTTGAGGAAGTAACAAACATGCTGTTAGATGATAGAGACCTCACACTGAATGAGGATTTAGGAGAGGAAAGTGAGATTGATTCTCATGATGAGGTGGAAGAATGTGTCCTGGATTCTGAAACAGAGCAAGATGGTGACAGTGGTGAGGATGAAGAAGTTGGATCCTATTATATTGGAAAAGATAAAAATACTAAATGGAACAAGAAGCCATTCCAGAAAAAATGTAGGGAACCTTTAAACATTATTACTCACCTTCCTGCAGTAATAGGAACTGCACGTAATGCAAAAACTGCAGTTGAATGCTGGAACAGTATATTTACAGATGACATTCTGGACTCTATTGTCACATATACCAACCAATATATAGACATTATAAAGGACAAGTACATCTGCAACAGAACCATCAAGCCCACAGATGAAATAGAACTGCGTGCTTTTTTTGGATTACTGTACCTTGCAGGAGCTTATAGGGCAAATAGACAAAGTTTGGAGGAACTTTAGGGTAAAGATGGGGATGGAGTTGAAAAATTTAGCCTTATGTCCATAAACAGATTCAAGATTCTAATTCGTTGCCTTCAGTTTGACGACAGAACTACCCGAACCGAACGCAAAACACATGACCGACTTGCTCCAATTCGTGATATATTTCAAAGATTTGTTGTAAACTGTAAACAAAATTATTACCCTGGAGAGAATCTCACTATTGACGAAATGCTCCCTGGTTTTCGTGGTAGATGTGCCTTTCGTCAATATATTCCATCAAAGCCAAACAAATATGGAATAAAAATGTATGCCCTTGTTGATGCCAGTAAGACCTACACTTACAACCTAGAAGTTTATGCAGGAAAACAACCAGAAGGTCCTTACTGTGTGAGCAACAAACCCATTGATGTTGTAAAAAGACTGGCTGAACCCTTATTTGGATCGGGTCGCAATATTACAGCTGACAATTGGTTTACAAGTTGTGATCTGATTGATTATCTGAAAATTCAGAAGCTGTCATATGTGGGAACTGTAAGAAAAAACAAAAGGGAATTGCCGCCACAGTTTGTAAGTGTGAAAGAGAGACAACAGTACAGCAGTATGTTTGCATTCCATAATGGAAAGGCTTTAGTTTCCTATGTACCACATGCCAAAAAAATCGTACTTCTTCTATCAACACTTCATGATGATGCTGCCATCGATCCTGGGACTGGGGCAGAAAAAAACCCGGAGATAATTACATTTTACAATGCCACCAAAGGGGGTGTGGATACAGCAGATCAGATGTGCTCCACTTTCAACGTCAGCAGAAACATCAAACGCTGGCCAATGGTCATATTTTTTGCTATGTTGAATTTGGGTGGTATAAATTCACAAGTAATTTATCTTGAAAACAAACTTGAACCACTCCGTAGATGATTGTATCTGAAAAAATTGGCCCATGAACTAGTACTTGGAGAGCTATGCAGGAGAAGCGTAAAAACAATCGGTATCCCCTCTCGCCTTCAAGTTCAGCTCAAAAGGTTCCGCCCAGAAGATGATGGTGAAAAGTCACCATCTGCACCACCTCACAAAAGAAGGAGATGCACCACCTGCCAAACGGAAAGCGGAACCAGAAGGCTTTCAAATTATGAATGTCTCAAATGTCATAAAGCAATTTGCCTGACACATGCAAAAATGGTGTGTAATTCTTGCTATTTGCTCTGCAAGTGTGACTTTTCTGGGGAAACCTCAGCATCTACTTCTGATTGAATATGTTTTTAATAGTACTTAAGGTACCTTAAAATTAAGTTTGTGTTCAAAAATTTTCTTTGTACATTTTTTTGAGAGAGTCGAACTGGGGACTATTTGGCGGGAGTTTTGAAAAGTTTGTATTTCATAGTTATTAGTTTTATGTTAAGTAAATGTTTTTTTTTGCAACTGATTATGTGTAGTCTCTTTTATTACATCCCTATGAAGGTCACTGATCACTTTTAGAGCACTGAAATTGCAAACATTAGATATTATAGGTATTTTTCCAGCAGGCGCCTGACAGGCACATTGTATGTGAACTCGTTAGTCCGAATATTGTATGTGACGGAGGGTTAATGATCTGGTAGAAGGTTTACACAGTAAAATATCGATATTTGCAGATGATACAAAACTATGTAAAGCAGTTAATACAAGAGAAGATAGTATTCTGCTACAGATGGATCTGAATAAGTTGGAAACTTGGGCTGAAAGGTGGCAGATGAGGTTTAACAATGATAAATGTAAGGTTATACACATGGGAAGAAGGAATCAATGTCACCATTACACACTGAATGGGAAACCACTGGGTAAATCTGACAGGGAGAAGGACTTGGGGATCCTAGTTAATGATAAACTTACCTGGAGCAGCCAGTGCCAGGCAGCAGCTGCCAAGGCAAACAGGATCATGGGGTGCATTAAAAGAGGTCTGGATACACATGATGAGAGCATTATACTGCCTCTGTACAAATCCCTAGTTAGACCGCACATGGAGTACTGTGTCCAGTTTTGGGCACCGGTGCTCAGGAAGGATATAATGGAACTAGAGAGAGTACAAAGGAGGGCAACAAAATTAATAAAGGGGATGGGAGAACTACAATACCCAGATAGATTAGCGAAATTAGGATTATTTAGTCTAGAAAAAAGACGACTGAGAGGCGATCTAATAACCATGTATAAGTATATAAGGGGACAATACAAATATCTCGCTGAGGATCTGTTTATACCAAGGAAGGTGACGGGCACAAGGGGGCATTCTTTGCGTCTGGAGGAGAGAAGGTTTTTCCACCAACATAGAAGAGGATTCTTTACTGTTAGGGCAGTGAGAATCTGGAATTGCTTGCCTGAGGAGGTGGTGATGGCGAACTCAGTCGAGGGGTTCAAGAGAGGCCTGGATGTCTTCCTGGAGCAGAACAATATTGTATCATACAATTAGGTTCTGTAGAAGGACGTAGATCTGGGGATTTATTATGATGGAATATAGGCTGAACTGGATGGACAAATGTCTTTGTATATAACCAATTTAATATCCTGCTTGCGATGTTAATGAGTTAATGCACTGACTACTATAAAAGAGTGTTTTGGGCATGCTCTGTGACCTGTGCAGAAAGCATTGTGCAGAGAGGGGAGAAAAGGAAATATGTACATACATTTTGGTTAAAATGTTGATCATAATATGAAATGTAAAAAAAAAAACATATGTAATAAAAAAATTTAAACATGGATCTTAATTTTAACAATAGATTATTTTTCTAATGTCACATTCCTTTTAAAAAGTTCAGTCCTGTCGAAATATGTAAGTTTGGATGGTGTGCTTATAAAGTACTGGAGAAAGGAGTGCTACAAACACAAGACTTTCCGTACATTGATTGACAGTCTTTCTACAGAGTTGTCACGTTGGACTTTTTTAATGCACAGATTCGCTCTTAGCAAAACCCTTAAGTAAACCCCACACCTATTATAAAGGAATAAAGTGACAAGTCTATTGAAGGGCATCAGAGGTTAAGAGACCAGAGAGGCCATTTTAAGGCTCGGTAAACATAGTCAGTCTGTTGCCTTTGTGGAGTTATTTCCATAAACTCGCATGCGATTAGCCTGTGCACAATCCATTAGTGTCAATGAAATTAGAAAATTATCAAGCGGAGTTTCATTCGCCGAGCAAGAATGTCCCAAAGGTGATGGGAGAACGTAGAAAAATCCAGCAGGGCTGGATATGCCAACACATCGAGCATGATTGTTATTCAGGAAGTTCATACAGTCCGTAAGACAACTTGCTAATGTACACAAGAGAACAGACAGGGCGTCTGTTACGGCTAATGCAACACGCTGCCGGCTGTCGCTGCCGTGTCCATGCTTTGCTACAGCCATACAGTGCGTCATACCCAGAGGAAGGATGCTATTAACACAATTATTTTTGTTAATTTGTTTTTTCATTTTTGCAGTCATTATTTTTTCAAGAAATGAGCCGAGAAAGGTAATTTTCAGGGTTCTGTTACCTACCAAATCAATGCTAATAGTAACGCGGAGATTCCAACCAAAAAGGAAAATGACAGGTAACGCAGCAAATAAAAGGGAGGGAAATGGCAAAAAAATAACTGACTTTAGAAGAAATTCATTACACGCTATTCATTACGTATCCTCAGCACTAGTGGAAGGTCTGTTCTATATGATGTATTGCATCATGCTGATAAGATCCAGACTCCCCGAATCATGTGGGTACATTATAAATTGTAATTAGAGTGGAGCAAATCTCCAGAAATTTGATTCAGGGAGATGTACTCAATTCGGAGGGAGTGATTCAGTTTGAAACAAATAAGGGTCTGTGCACACGTTGTGCTTTTGTATGGTTTTCCTGCACAGTTTTGTAAGAAAACCTGAAGGATTTCCTAGGGCAAACAACAAATTACACAGATTCCTTAAGTCTCATGCACATGTTACTTAGGGTGCATTCAGACATCCATGCAAATTGTTACGAGATCATACCACAATTCATAGACTGGCTGTGGGTCGCCTGACCAGTGAGTGACCGCTTTATACGTGCAAATCGCTCCGAGACAAGACAACAATGCATGGACTGGCCGCAGGTCTCCTAACAAGTCAACCTGTGCGTGACAGCTTAAGGCCGGGATCACACATGCGAGAAACACGGCCGAGTCTCGCATGTTAATATCCAGCCTTGCCGCCGGCACTCAGGAGCGGAGCATGCGGCTCCATGTATTGCTATGCGGCCGCACACTCTGCTCCGGAGTGCAGGCGGCAAGGCCGGATATTAACATGCGAGACTCGGCTGTGTTTCTCGCATAGGTGATCCTCGCCTAATACCCGCATATCAGTACTAGACTGGACTGCAATACACAGACTGTCCGCGGGTCTCCAGACCTGAGCGTGACAGCTTTATATCAGCAAATCGCTTCAAGATCAGAACACAATGCACAGAATGGCCGCAGGTCTCCCGACCTGAGCATGACAGCTTTATAATCGTCAATCAGTCTGAGACAGGCCTGCAATACATAGACTGGCCACAGGTCTCCCGACCTGAGCGTGAGACAGCTTTATACATGCAAATTGGTTCAAGATCAGACCGCAATGCAGAGACTGGCTGCAGGACTCCCGACCTGAGCATGACAGCTTTATAATCGTCAATCAGTCTGAGACATGCCTGCAATACATAGACTGGCCACGGGTCTCCCGACCTGAGCATGACAGCTTTATACATGCAAATTGGTTCAAGATCAGACCACAATGCACAGACTGGCCACGGGTCTCCGGACCTGAGCATGACAGCTTTATACATGCAAATTGGTTCAAGATCAGACCACAATGCACAGACTGGCTGCAGGACTCCCGACCTGAGCATGACAGCTTTATACATGCAAATTGGTTCAAGATCAGACCACAATGCACAGACTGGCTGCAGGACTCCCGACCTGAGCATGACAGCTTTATACATGCAAATTGGTTCAAGATCAGACCACAATGTACAGACTGGCCACGGGTCTCCCGACCTGAGCATGACAGCTTTATACATGCAAATTGGTTCAAGATCAGACCACAATGTACAGACTGGCCACGGGTCTCCCGACCTGAGCATGACAGCTTTATACATGCAAATTGGTTCAAGATCAGACCACAATGCAGAGACTGGCTGCAGGACTCCCGACCTGAGCATGACAGCTTTATAATCGTCAATCAGTCTGAGACAGGCCTGCAATACATAGACTGGCCACGGGTCTCCCGACCTGAGCATGACAGCTTTATACATGCAAATTGGTTCAAGATCAGACCACAATGCACAGACTGGCTGCAGGACTCCCGACCTGAGCATGACAGCTTTATACATGCAAATTGGTTCAAGATCAGACCACAATGCACAGACTGGCCACGGGTCTCCGGACCTGAGCATGACAGCTTTATACATGCAAATTGGTTCAAGATCAGACCACAATGCACAGACTGGCTGCAGGACTCCCGACCTGAGCATGACAGCTTTATACATGCAAATTGGTTCAAGATCAGACCACAATGTACAGACTGGCCACGGGTCTCCGGACCTGAGCATGACAGCTTTAAACATGCAAATTGGTTCAAGATCAGACCGCAATGCAGAGACTGGCCATGGGTCTCCCGACCTGAGCATGACAGCTTTATACATGCAAATTGGTTCAAGATCAGACCGCAATGCACAGACTGGCCACGGATCTCCAGACCTGAGCATGACAGCTTTAAACATGCAAATTGGTTCAAGATCAGACCACAATGCACAGACTGGCTGCAGACTCCCGACCTGAGCATGACAGCTTTATACATGCAAATTGGTTCAAGATCAGACCACAATGTACAGACTGGCCACGGGTCTCCGGACCTGAGCGTGACAGCTTTATACATGCAAATTGGTTCAAGATCAGACCACAATGCACAGACTGGCCACAGGTCTCCCGACCTGAGCATGACAGCTTTATACATGCAAATTGGTTCAAGATCAGACAGCAATGCACAGACTGGCCACGGGTCTCCCGACCTGAGCATGACAGCTTTATACATGCAAATTTGTTCAAGATCAGACCACAATGCACAGACTGGCCACGGGTCTCCCGACCTGAGCATGAGAGCTTTATACATGCAAATTGGTTCAAGATCAGACCACAATGCACAGACTGGCCACGGGTCTCCCGACCTGAGCATGACAGCTTTATACATGAAAATTGGTTCAAGATCAGACTGCAATGCAGAGACTGGCTGCAGGACTCCCGACCTGAGTGTGACAGCTTTATAGCCGCCTAGTAGTCCGAGACCAGACCGCAATACACAGACAGGCCACGGGTCTCCCAAACTGAATATTTCAGCTTTATACGTGCAAATTGGTCCGAGATCACTCATATGCTGTCTGTAAGTGCAGACTCGGCGGTATTGCCCATTAAGGAAAAATGGAAACTTCAAGTTCCTGATCTTCAAGATGAGGATTGGGAGACAATTCTTGAATCCCCATCTAGGGTGTCCCCTTCGGCCAATAATAAGATGATCCAACGATATATAATACATCAATCATATTTAACCCCGTCACGACTATTTAAAATGGGTTGGACTAACGCTTCAGAAGGTCTGAGATGTCATATAGGGGAAGCAGATTTTTTACAGATGGTCTGGGGATGTCCAGTTATTCAATCCTTTTGGAGTGAGGTGACATCGTTACTAACCTCCCTTGTACAGATCCCCGTTCCTTTGAACCCTTTAATATCTTTATTCGGGGTGCTGGAAGAAGAGACGTGAGGGCACCAATGTTCAAATGTTTTTGAGAGAAACGCTTTTTCTGGCAAGGAAAATAATAGCTTTGCGAGGGATGGGAAACAATCACGCATCCCTTAGGGCCTGGATTGATCTGGTGAATTCAGTTATACCTTATGAATGCACATTATACCAGAATAGGGGTTGCATGGGAAAATTTGATAAAATCTGGGATACATGGAACTCACCATACCTCACCATGTCATCACGGGACTGATAGCCTTGCCTCATTATAATAAATGGTAGAATTCTACATTGGTTCGTGCCTCGTTTCCACATTTAAACACAATTAAAATGGAATTGGTTTTGGCAGCAAGACAGTTTTAGAGTTTTATTACAGGTCCGTAGGTATACTGTATTAGTTTTCCGAGTCTATGTACCAAGATATGTGCTGATATGACTTGTGCTATACATTTGTACTGGCTTGGATGCAAGCAACATGTATGTCTTATTGTTCTTTGTTCTTTTGATGTTTAATAAACAAATTTTTAAAAAATTGGTCCGAGATCAGACCACAATACATAGATTGGCCATGGGTCTCCCGACTTGAGCGTGACAGTGTTATACCCACAAATCGGTCCGAGACCGGACCGTAATACAAGACTGGCAGCGGGTCTCCTGACCTGAGTGTGCCAGCTTTATACCTACAAATCGGTCCGAGATCAGACCACAATGCAGGGACTGGCCGCGGGTCTCCCGACCTGAGTGTGACAGCTTCACAGATGCTCATGTCAGAAGAACCGCGGAAAGTCCATTGATTGCACGGACATCTGAATGTGCCCTTATTTTTATTCTTGCAGATATGCAGTAGATTTACTGTATATCTGCAGCATATCAATTATTTTAGCTTTTTTGCTGCAGATTTCACCCATACTAAATGAGTGGGGAAAATCTGCAACCAAAATGCATGTAAAAACAAAGCAAAACATGGCAAACGCACTTATTTTAAGCAGTGTTTTTCCTGTCAAATAGTACAGAAATTACTGTAGCAAATACAAAAGTGTACACATGCCCTAAGAAGAGGAAGAGGTTAAAAAAAACCCAAAAATGTTATTCTCACTTCTTCTCCGCACTTCTCATATCTGTTCTGCCACCATTGATCCTTCCCCTTGTGATTAGTTTATCTGCTTTCTTCTTCTCCCTCAGTGTCTTCTAGTGGACGCTACCATTACCCAAGCTGTAACCGGGGGGCCATGATGCACAGCAATGACGTGTGCTGCATTACACTTGACCTTGTGGAGCGCAGAACACATCATTGGTGGCAGACAAGTATTCATAGGAAGAAAAATATAGAAGAGGAGGTTGGCGGACAGGTATGAGGAAGCCTTTCCCAGGTCCCAGAATCAAGCAAAGTGGTGGCACGGCACAAAACTCGAATTTGCCTGAATCCATGAATTTTAGGGAAAGTGTAAATTTGTTAGATTAATGTAAAATCTTTAATTGTAATGTGTAACTTAGCTGTTGTGGAAACTCTCAAAAAGAAACTCTAAAAATCTTATTACTACTGAAATTAGCTGTGTGGTTGTATAGATCCTAAAATAACAGCAAAAATGATACCTGTCTTGTAGTAATCCGATGTGTCAGTGCTAAGAAACCTAACTTTGAAGTTGCACCTAAATTAACCTGGAGTGAATTGGGGGCGTGTCACTCTAATCTAAGTGCATCGACACGCCCCCAATGCACTTCCAATTTGCAAGTGACTTCAAGTCTTGATTTCTCAGTGCTGGCACGTCGGATTACTACAAGAAAGGTATCATGTGTTTTGTTGCTCTACGACATATACAGCCATACCAATAGCTTCAGTAGTAAAATTGTCCCTTTAATCAAGTGGAAAGAATTGAAAATGATCTCTCTTATTTAATGGGCTGTACAGTAGCTTGGGTATGTAGTAGAAGATTATGCTAGCTCCTGAAAAACTTTCTTATAAAGAGACTGGAGCCTAATAAGTAATTTGCATAAACGCTATTGTGGTTTCATTTGTTCTACAGCAGCTGCTTATTGCATTAGTCTACCGCAGCTACTGAAGAAAATCTAGTATTGTATCTAATGACATAACCAAGACGTTCTTTTTCATTTTTTTGTCTTGGCCTTTCAGAAGCTTACTTTTACTGCTACGATTTAAGATTTTTCAAGGACCTAGCCGTGTGAGGTCCTTTTTTTTTTTTTTCTTTTTTTAGAAGGCTTATAGTTTAATTTGGTATCATTATTGGGTACATACAATATTTTCAGAAATTTTATTTATTTTATTTTTTTAGGGGGATGAATAATAAAATCATAGTGGCTTCTTTTTTTTAACAATGTTCACTATGCAGGATTAAAAACAGTGATAATTTTTAACTCATGTGGCTCTGGTGATACATTGTAGACTGGAGAAGCAATTCTAGAGTATGATACACCTGAATTTTACCATTTTGTTTATCCCGTCCCTGGTTTATTAAAGATGAACTAGTGCAGGGATGAGTAGTAGACCGTCGACCGTCTGAGTGCAGTTTTATTTGGCCGACCAGCATACTGGGTTCTCTCAAACCCAAATAAATGAGGAAAATATTTTTATGGAACAGGTATAAAATTATAACTTCTGAGACCTATATCTGGTCGATGCACACGCAAATTGTTCATGTCTGTACCTTCTGAAATAGGCTTCGCCTCTAGACCTGTCATTACCACTAATGGCTGGTGTGTATGTGTGCTGAGATTCAGATCCAAATACCATTTTTGGCTGGCAGTCAGCAAAGCGTAGCCTGAGTTAAAAAGTGTTAGATGCTTTCTGGTGCTGATTGACATTTTTTTATATGCTCTCATCCTTGTGTCCTCATTTGTCCTACTGTTTTTCAGTGATGGTGCAAATTGATCTCACCATTAAGGGGCAGGAATAAAAATGGTGGTCTGAAAGGGTAGAAAACAAAAATAAACAATTTGTTTGAAGCAAACTTTATAATGGACCCCCATGTGATTTAGCACTGAAGGGGGTTGTACAGGACTAAGACATGAATGGCCTGTCCTGTCTGATCAGTGGGGGTCCAGGCACCTCCGCTAGTTAGCTCTTATCATGACCAGTCCCTGGAGGAAACAGTACAGCAAAACAAACTCCACAATGGATGGGTCTAGGCATCCACAGGTAAAAGCAATTGCCCAGGTTTGGGGCTCAAGTCTGCAGTCACTTCATGTGACTGCAGACTTGTGAACCCTCACAGTGTGCACAGCGAGCATTGCCAGAATTCTCCGGTGCCAATGCCAGGAGTAGATGGGCATGGGACTGCAAGTATGCGATTTCTATACATGCAGTCACATGCAGACTAGACGTGTTCAATACAAGACGATGCCGGACATGTCTAGTCAGAATGTGGTCGGAAGTATGCAAATCACATACTTTCGGCCAAGTGGCCACCCGCTTCTGGTGCCGCCGTTGGAGAATTTTCACAGCATGCAGTGAGGATTCACAAGTTTCCAGTAACATAGAGTGACTGCAGTCTTAAGGCAAAACCTGGACAACCCCTTTAAACTCTAAGCCTGAAAAATCACATTTTTTGCAGCACTGCTCGATTCATTTTTTATTACTGCTCCATACACTGTGCATTGGTCATTCTCGGCTCCTATCGTAGTAAAAGGAGCTGAATAAAAACCAGACTTTTTTTCTTGTCGCATTTCAAGAGCAATAACTTTTTTTGTAATTACCACTTTTTTTGTTTTTTATTGCGAGATGAGTTGTTCTTTTTAGTGTGATCATTCTGGAAGACAATACTATATAACTTATGGATTAACTTTTATTAACTCAACCTGAGGAAGAATGGAAAAAGTATGTCATTAATCCTATGGTTTTTTTTGTGAGTTGTTGATTTGATTTGTTTGCTTGCTTCCCAGTAGCTCAAGATAAAATGAATCTTATTTTTGTAGGTTGAATTACTTTTGTATCAACACTGCATTATTTTGGGGTACACAAAATGTATTAATACTGAGTTTTTTTTACAAGTAAACAGATAAAACATTTGGTGGACCTGTGAAAGGTTGTAAATCTAATATACACTGTAGTAATAAACCCGGTACAAATAACTCTAGCAATGTATGAGCAATTATAAAAACACATTCATAACTGAATATGTCGTATTATCCTCTTTTATTTGCTGGATTGTACATTACTTTCACAATCTACTTATTCCATAAACTGTTTGAAAAAAGCCTATTTCGCTGATTTTACAATATTTTTTCTGGCATTTTTATACTCCAAACATTTCCAAGATTATTTCTTTCCTGTTTAAGTTTAATGCAGTAGATATTTCTTTTTCTATATTCATGAAAGTATTTGGTACAGTATGCTACATATAATATAAAGTCTATGCAGAGGATTAGATATGTCTGTTGGAAAAAAATGACTTTCCTTTACAAATACAGCATTTATAAGTTTTTCCAATTTTACTAGTATAATACTGCCCATATGTACAAGAATATAACTACTTTAATACTGCCCTCTATGTAAAAGAATATAACTACTATAATACTGCCCTCTATGTACAAGAATATAACTACTATAATACTGCTCCTATGTACAAGAATATAACTACTATAATACTGCTCCTATGTACAAGAATATAACTACTATAATACTGCTCCTATGTACAAGAATATAACTACTATAATACTGCCCCTATGTACAAGAATATAACTACTATAATACTGCCCTATATACAAGAATATAACTACTATAATACTGCCCCTATGTACAAGAATATAACTACTATAATACTGCCCCTATGTACAAGAATATAACTACTATAATACTGCCCCTATATACAAGAATATAACTACTATAATACTGCCCCTATATATAAGAATATAACTACTATAATACTGATACTATGTACAAGAATATAACTACTATAATACTGCCCTCTGTACAAGAATATAACTACTATAAAACTGCCCCCTATATACAAGAATATAACTACTATAATACTGCCCCTATATATAAGAATATAACTACTATAATACTGCCCCCTATGTACAAGAATATAACTACTATAATACTGCCCCCTATGTACAAGAATATAACTACTATAAAACTGCCCCCTATATACAAGAATATAACTACTATAATACTGCTCCTATGTACAAGAATATAACTACTATAATACTGCTCCTATGCACAAGAATATAACTACTATAATACTGCCCCTATGTACAAGTATATAACTACTATAATACTGCCCCTATGTACAAGAATATAACTACTATAATACTGCCCCTATATACAAGAATATAACTACTATAATACTGCCCCTATGTACAAGAATATAACTACTATAATACTGCCCCTATGTACAAGAATATAACTACTATAATACTGCCCCTATATACAAGAATATAACTACTATAATACTGCCCCTATATATAAGAATATAACTACTATAATACTGATACTATGTACAAGAATATAACTACTATAATACTGCCCTCTGTACAAGAATATAACTACTATAAAACTGCCCCCTATATACAAGAATATAACTACTATAATACTGCTCCTATATACAAGAATATAACTACTATAATACTGCCCCCTATGTACAAGAATATAACTACTATAATACTGCCCCCTATGTACAAGAATATAACTACTATAATACTGCCCTATGTACAAGAATATAACTACTATAATACTGCCCCTATGTACAAGAATATAACTACTATAATACTGCCCCTATGTACAAGAATATAACTACTATAATACTATCCCTATGTACAAGAACATAACTACTATAATACTGCCCTCTGTACAAGAATATAACTACTATAATACTGCCCCTATGTACAAGAATATAACTACTATAATACTGCCCCTGTGTACAAGAATATAACTACTATAATACTGCCCTCTATGTAGAAGAATATAACAACTATAATACTGCCCCCTATGTACAAAAATATAACTACTATAATACTGATGCTATAACAACAACAAAAGCCCTATGTATGGAAGTAAGACCGTAAATGACTTAACAGGATAACCAAATGAAAAACCCAAGATAATAATAAAAAACACAAGTGTAATAAAGTAAAATGCCTTTATTATGAAAACTATACACTGGGCAATAAATGGCAACAGCCGTACTGTGCCTGTAACTAGAGGAAAGGATATATAATAAACCAAATATACAGCAAAATCACAAAAATATTATTAAAACCGGACACAAAAAAGGAGGTAAGGTATGTATAGTATAAAATATATATTTAAAACGGTGGTCATATAATGGCTAGAAAAAAGCACTCCATATATATAGTACTTATAGATAGTGGTTCCCGAATATGCTGCAATGCAACGATATATAAATAGTAATATTGCTGCAGAGATACAGTGACAAATAGAACA